>NC_090266.1:490226994-490530655 GCF_040414725.1 Anabrus simplex
ATTCGATCCCAGGCTTAACCTAACCGCTCTACTAGGCAACATGGCTGCTATATATTACTCTTAAGGGACTAAGTCCGGACAGCTACCTCAGGGGCTCAAAACTTGTACATTAGGACCTATTGTCTTATCGGCTCGAGTTAAACGCTCGGCTGAAGTAATTTACTGGTTAGCGCTTTCTGCGCGAGAGTTTAAGGTTCGATTCCTACATGTTTGAGCTGGGAGGGAACACCCAACCCCCGAGCCATAGGAATTTAATAATAAAAGTTAAAATCCCCGACCTGACCGGAAATCGAACCCGGAACTCCCTTGGACTGAAGACTAGCATGCTAACTACTTAACTGTACGCTAAAAGACGCAACCCCCAAATCATAGGAATTAACTAATGAAATTTAAAATCCCCAACCCGACTGAAAATCGAACTAGGGATTCCCTTGGACTGAAGACTAGCACGCTAACTACTTAATCGTGCGCTAAGAGCAGCTTTATCGCGAGGTACGATAACTTTGCAAGAATTTGTTTAGCCTTTGCTGATAAGTAGAGCGAGTAAAAATATGAAGAAATTTTTTACCAAAATATGCAATTAAATGTATGAAAATATGAAAAATATCAAGTTTAAAATGAAATATGAAATTATATGAATTTATTCGTGCTGGTTTTAATTTTGATACTTGAAAGTTCTGGGGAGGAATGCATTAAAAAATTCAATATGATAAAAGTATTAGATTGAATTTTTATTTTAAAATTATTAAATACGTTTACAAGGCAGTGTTCTCGCCCCTATGCTCTTTTAATATCTATACGAATGACCAACTTCTTCCAGTTGGCACCAGAAGCTTCATATATGCGGATGATCGAGCTACTGCTACTCAAGCAAACTGCTTTTAGGTTGTAGAAGAAAAGTTATCAGAGGCTCTTTCTGAACTATCCTACTACTACAGAGGGAAACCAATTGAAGCCTAACCCATCTAAAACGCAGGTATGTGCTTTCCATTTAAAGAACAGACAGGCGTCAAGGAAATTGCAGGTAGTATGGGAAGATACTCAACTAGATCACTGCCCAACACCTAAATATCTAGGTGTAACATTGGATCGTGCTCTCACCTACAAGCAACACTGCATGAACATCAAGCAGAAAGTGTCGGCTAGAAACAACATCCTTCGCAAGTTGTCTGGAACCAATTGGGGTACACATCGAAAGACGTTGAGAACTACAGCCCTGGCTCTGTGTTACTCCGCTGCAGAGTACACTTGCCCTGTTTGGTACAGATCATGCCATGCTAAACAAGTTGACATCTCTCTAAATGAAGCATGTCGACTCATTACTGGCTGCTTGAGACCAACTCCACGAGATAGAATCTACTGTTTGGCTGGAATCGCCCCACCAGATATAAGAAGAGAAGTTGCATCCATGAATGAGAGAACTAAAGCACTTGCCTCATGTGCACATCCACTGAATGGATAAGAACCTGCCCACCGAAAATTGATGTCTAGGAGTAGTTTCCTGAATACAACCGAAGATTTAAACGAATCTGCTCAATCCACAAGGTTGAGATGGATGCTACCAATTGAACATCTCCCTCCAGGACACGAGGAACATTGGTCTACGTGGAAATCGTTGGACAGGCTTCGCACTGGGGTTGGTAGATCAAGAATCAATATGGCACATCCAGACAATGTGAATGTGATGACGACCAAACCACAGCCCATTTCATGAACTGTAGTAAATGTCCTTTAAGTTGCACAATACAGGACTTGATGGCTGCGACACCTAATGCCCGTGATTTGGCAAAATTCTGGGCAGACAATTTTATATGTATGTCATTAAGCACCATTATGCTATGTAAAATGTATGCTTCTGATACGAATAAATAAATAAACTTTAAGACTGTGTTTATTTAATCGGCTCCCATTAATTTACGAAAAGTAATGAAGTAAATTATAATTATTTGCAATCAATATGTCATTTTGGAATTGGTCAATGGCCAAAACATTGAAGTGGACAAAATTTGCATACATAAATTAACAATATTCTATTTGATGCAATATACAGCAAACAATTCTGCTTAATTTTGAGGAAGCAAACTGTAACGTCTATCTGTCAAGATAATATTGTGTAATGAGAAGCTTCGTTCCATATCACATGATGCAATGGGAGCATATTTGTAGCATGCTACATCATTTACTGCAATGTTCGCTGGAATAATATTTGTCATACCTTCAATAACTTTACTTATTTCACTCAGTAGCTGGTAAGACTTGTTTTTATCCAGCATAGATTCAAATTTTTATGACCCAATTCTCCCCTTCGGTCCAGGAATATCTGCAACAGGCTCCCTCGGGTCTTCCACTTTCTGAATGGCAGACATTAGTGTCAAATTGCTGCATTCCGGATTCTCAATGACTTGTGGTATCATGCTGAAATGAGCAAGGATGTAAGCAAAATCGCCCTTAACGCCACCGCTTCTGAATCCCTTCTTTGCCAGAGCCACACAGTGTGCTGAATTGGCCTCAAAACTGCCTACCGCCTGCAAAGAATACTAAAATGATATTACAACATACTAGATAATTAAATTTAAATACAAAATTACCAGTATTTAAAGGGCACTAAAATCCCCCTCAACATTTTTCGTTTACAAAAACCATAAAAGAAGACTTTCTCAATGGGAATGCTCATTTCAGTTCACATTTCAATATTTATATTTTTATAGTAGTAGATAAACTGGGTGGTTCTGCCGCCCCCGCCTCCGCAGGGCTCCCAGGGGACCGCTCCTCCGCCGCCACCCGGGGGGGGCCTTCCCAGAGCCCCGCTCCTCCTCCCCCGGGAAATTTGAATTTGTAAACAAAGCCACGTGCTTTTTGACAGCTGTCATCGACAACAACGCATCGCTAACCTCACTGCTGCCATTCTCACGGGCCTAAACCTCAGTGCTGCCAACTAAACCTTAGTAGCGCGAGATTTGAATGGGTAAACAAAGCCACGTGCTCTTTTGACAGCAACGTGCTTTTTGACAGCTGTCCTCGACAACAACGCATCGCTAACCTCAGTGTTACCATCTTGACGGACCTAAACCTCTGTAGTGCCAACTTAACCTCACTAGCACGAGATTTGAGTCAGTATACAAAGCCACGTGCTTTTTTGACAGCTGTTATCCTCCATCTTTAATCACGAGAGCACCGCGCTGCCCTCTTTAGCTACATATCTTTGATATGCGGCGGCGGATAATTTGAAAAATGCTTTTTGACAGCAGCCATCTTTAATCGACACAGCACCGTGCTGCCCTCTTTAGGTACATGCCTTTGAAATGTGGTGGCGGATAATTTGAAAAATGATTTTCGAGAAGCTGCCATCTTTAATCAACAGATTACCGTGCTGCCCTCTTTAGCTACTTACCTTTGAAATGTAGTAATGGGCAATTCCGTCAGCTGTTATCCGCCATCTTGCATCGCTAACTTTAGTGCTGCACTCTTTAGGTACTTACCTTTGAAATGTGGTGGTGGATAATTTGAAAAATTCTACTTGACAGCAGCCATCTTTAATCAACAGAGCACCGTGCTGCTATCTTTACGACTACTACATCGCTAATTAGCACTTAGAGGCTACTACACAAGATGGCGGTGGCTGTTATAGCCTCCTCCTCTAACTCCTCTGTTAAGGCATAGCTTTATCGAACAAGTTTAAACATGCATCGGGATAGCTAGAGTAAGCACGTGCTGCAGTGATGGCGCCATTTTGCATATTTAGACTTGATCCTTTTCTTAAGAGTAAGTAGGTGTAAGGAATGCAAGAAGTATGCACCACGAAAGCAAGAGTGTGCATGTGCTGCAGTGATGACGTTATTATAGGTGTGAATGTTTAAACCTGTTCGCTGACTAAAAGCTTTAGTCTTCGAGATACAGTGATAGAGAGTGGAGCGCAAACATGAAGAAAACATTAATAGTTGATGTACCGGGCGAGTTGGCCGTGCGCGTAGAGGCGCGCGGCTGTGAGCTTGCATCCGGGAGATAGTAGGTTCGAATCCCACTATCGGCAGCCCTGAAAATGGTTTTCCGTGGTTTCCCATTTTCACACCAAGCAAATGCTGGGGCAGTACCTTAATGAAGGCCACGGCCGCTTCCTTCCAACTCCTAGGCCTTTCCTGTCCCATCGTCGCCATAAGACCTATCTGTGTCGGTGCGACGTAAAGCCCCTAGCAAAAAAAAAAAATAGTTGATGTACAAGGCTTTAAAGTAAACGGCAGCAAATTTGTGTTTAAAGAGGTGCCTGTTTTAGATTGAGGTGTGTTGGGGGCACCAGAACTTGTTAGTTTAGTATTTAGCCCACGTTACCCTTACTGTTTGCAAACAGATGCAGATAAACAGCAGACTCACTGGATCGAAAACAATTTAGGTTTGAAGTGGGAAGAAAAAGGAATACCTTATCATTTTCTATCTTTAATGATGAATGCACATTTGTCAAGATAAGATCTTGTTCTTTTAAAGGATTGTGAAAAGAAAGAATGGTTGCGTGATTATCTACCATCATCGTGTGAAATTATCGACATGCATGAATTGGGGTGTGCATCATTTAAAACTCTTCCGAAGGTGCATAGTAGAGAAACAAGTAAACAGTCTTTACAACATGTATGCATGCTCTTTGATTGGTTGTGTTCCAGTGCATGCCGGGAAGTGAACAACATATGTAAACTGCAGTGTCGAAATAACCTTAGTGTAAAAGAAACATTTGTAGAGTAAATACATTATGCCATTTCTAACAGATACTAAGTGTAACGCAGTTGAAAGGGCAATCGTAAAGTTTTAAGCATGCAAAAAGAAACTAAACACTTTTACTGAAGAAGAGTTAAATGCATTACCAAAAGTATTTTTGGTTAATGTAGCTGCGAATGCTATAAAGAAGATTTGGTATAAGGTGCCTCGTGAGTGGACTCAAGATCCTGTTTTGTCAGAGCTTCAATCGTGTAGTTTACATCATGAACACGTGAGTTTAGGTAGACCACCTTCTGTGAGACAGTGCCGTACATGTCAACTAATTAAACTGTATCACGGACCTAAAACTAACGAGTTGTCTTCGCTTATAAACACTTATCATGGCTGCAAAGAGAGTAAACAAGGAAAAGGTGAAGAAACGTGCTGGGAAAAAGATGAGGAAGCATGTTGGGCATGGGCTCATCAATAAAGTGATTGATCTTCCTTTCTTCGAGCTTCACCTTCCCCGCGGCCCTAGAACACGTTCACCTGACACGTAGTTACATGCTGCATGCAAAGAGTATGTCGACAAAACAATCCTAAACTAAGACGTGTAGCAGACAAAAATCTGCTTCGTAAAGTTATGCTGTGTGTGTGTGTTATTACCTAGTGCTTCAGCTGCTCAGAAGATAGCAGCACTTGTTAGTGCGATAAAACGAAAACTGAGTGACAAAGACAGTAAAATAAACAAAGGATAAAAATGTATATATTTTCTAAAATAAATATGAATTGTCAAAACATATAACAGGTGTTGTTTAATCCTACAGCATGTCCTAGTGACTTAGAAGAAAGGAGAGGTAGAGGATTAAAAAACACACACAAGATTTAAAGTACATCCTCTTTATTAATCCAGGAATTAAAGCTGTTATTAAAACCAAGCCATTTAACATACAGTTTATTCCCAAGACGTCGAATAACACGTTCAACTAAATAGTGATCAGGATATTTTGTTTCTGCAGGTCTTCGATGTAGAATCCTCCTTCAATAGGCTGTCCTCTGAGATCGTGAAGTAAATACGTAACTGGATTAGTAAGCTTAACACTTCTGATTTGAAAAATTTCAGTGCTCCAGTTAGGTGTGTATCCTTTTGCAAAGATAGACTTGTGCTTGCTGATGCGAACAAAATCACCTTTAAAGCGATGGCGACGTGGATCAGCTGTTTTAATTACAAGATGAATAGCATCTATACGGGGGGTATTCCTTGTAACAAGACGTGGCTTTGTTCCGATAGTGCGATGAGGTGTATCGTTGTAGGTAGATAAAAGTCTAGATAGCAGGATCAATCCAACGATATGAACCTTGTGCTGTAAATTCTCGCCACATCATTGTTTTGAGTGTACGATTAAAGGGTTCTACAACACTTTCCTTGGGATTGCTGAACGTAGAGTAGTGTTGAATGCCAAGTAACTTGAGGCAAGAAGGAAAATCCTTGTTGTAAAACTCTTTACCTTGATCAGTTTGAAGAAGTCTTGGGCAGCGTTTCGATTCTTCAACAATATGTTTAAATGCTTCTTTAACTTGAGCTGCTGTTTAAGAACCCACGGGAAGTTCTAATCGTTCAACTAGTAAGTTTGGGTCATTCCAGTATCTTACATCCACATACGGCAACAAAAGCTGGTAGATAACATCAAGAATACGTGCAGTCGGAAACAGCTTAGAAATAAACTCACGATACTTGTAACTCTTATTTGCATTTACAGCTTCTGTTCTCTTGTAATTACGTCGTGTTGCGTCAGTAGCAAAAATTATTGCTTTATATATTTCAAGATCATCTTGTAAAATTATATCCTTGTCAGGTATTCGTGAGAAAAGAAGTTCTAAGAGTACTTCGCAGGTTTATAGGCAACTCCTTTTACAATAAGTCTGTTGTTATTAATCTTAACATTTGAATTTTCTATCCAGAAACAGTCATCTTCGTAGCGAATACCGTAGGTAGTGTCAGTTTGTCTTGTAAAAAGTTTTTCTATATAAGGTGCAAAGAGAGATCCATAGGTATCCTGAATAAAAGTTCTAAACTGATTGCGATACTCTGGTGTTATCATAACATCAGACAAAGATGGTAGATCTTGCGTCGATGTAGTAGGTGTTTCAGCAATAACTTCTGTAGTTAAAAACTCAACACGCTTAGATGGTGATGTATCATTAAGTTCTTCTTCCTTATCCTCGTCTTCCTCTTCTTGATCTACATCTTGCTTCTTCTCTTCCGTATCTTGTTCATGCTTTCCTTCTTCTTCATGCTTCTCTTTATTGTATGATGTTTGCATAGAACCAAAACTTGAAGTAGACTGCGGTAATGAAGTAGAATTAAAAATTTCTTTGAATGGTGTACTTAGTTGTGCTTTTAAAAATAAATCCGTGTATGCTTGAATACGTTTAAGCTCTTTAAATTTCCGTCGAATATTGTTTCGAGCTTGGATGATATGTTTTGTAATCTCCTTGCTAGATGTTAACATCATGATGGTTTTTAATAAAGTAGTTACTGTAATTCTGTGTTAATGCATATAAAATGATCGAAACCCATGCGATACCGTCCGTGCTGAACATCACTTTCTTTATCAATAACTAAAAGGCTGTAACGGTGTAATGACCAACATTTAGCACACATACGTTTAAAGTCATCGAATGTCATATCAGTGTTAACATGGTGGTTATACACATGTCGCATGTTGCGCTCATCTTGCCGAAAAAGCACAATAACATTTGCGTTGTCGCGTATCAACTGCTTAGGCACACGAGAATATGTTTGACACAAATAGATGCAATCAACATATTTATGCCGTCCCATACTAAAGAATGCACGAATAACGTTTTGCTGTTCTGTTGCGACATCATCAAAGATCATAAGAGAATTAGGAAGGACATCGTCTGGTGATGGTACTTGCTCATGCGAATTAAATTTAAAATATCTTATTCCATCTATAACTAGATCGTGCATTACAGTTTGTAGAATAGTATATAGCGGTTGATAGAGTGACTTTGCAAAAACGTAAATATTCTCGAAGCGTATACCATTTACAGAAGTAATAAATGTAAGTAAAACATTTGTTTTCCTGCATTCAAATGGGCCTGATATAATACATCGAACAGTAAAAGGAAACAATGTTCCATGACGTTTTCTTGCAGTTTTACTAGAACTAGGTAACCGGGCGAGTTGGCCGTGCGCGTAGTGGCGCGCGGCTGTGAGCTTGCATCCGGGAGATAGTAGGTTCGAATCCCACTATCGGCAGCCCTGAAAATGGTTTTCCGTGGTTTCCCATTTTCACACGAGGCAAATGCTGGGGCTGTACCTTAATTAAGGCCACAGCCACTTCCTTCCAACTCCTAAGCCTTTCCTATCCCATCGTCGCCATAAGACGTATCTGTGTCGCTGCGACGTAAAGCCCCTAGCAAAAAAAAAAGAGAACTAGGTAAGAGATGTGGTACAATGTCGGTAACAGGTAGTGTGTCTTGCTGCTTTATAATCTTCATAACTAGCCTAAATCATGAAGTAGGTAATAGTAATCTATATATAATAAGAGTTTTGTCTGTACATTGCTCAGAATTTGAAAATGGTATTTCTGTATCGATCATGCCCACAGTAAGAAGAAAATGCATTTTTTACTTTGCCGTAAAGTCAGTCAGTCTGTCTGTCTGTCTGTCTGTCTGTCTGTCTGTCTGTCTGTCTGTCTGTCTGTCTGTCTGTCTGTCTGTCTGTCTGTCTGTCTGTCTGTCTGTCTGTCTGTCTGTCTGTCTGTCTGTCTGTCTGTCTGTCTGTCTGTCTGTCTGTCTGTCTGTCTGTCTGTCTGTCTGTCTGTCTGTCTGTCTGTCTGTCTGTCTGTCTGTCTGTCTGTCTGTCTGTCTGTCTGTCTGTCTGTCTGTCTGTCTGTCTGTCTGTCTGTCTGTCTGTCTGTCTGTCTGTCTGTCTGTCTGTCTGTCTGTCTGTCTGTCTGTCTGTCTGTCTGTCTGTCTGTCTGTCTGTCTGTCTGTCTGTCTGTCTGTCTGTCTGTCTGTCTGTCTGTCTGTCTGTCTGTCTGTCTGTCTGTCTGTCTGTCTGTCTGTCTGTCTGTCTGTCTGTCTGTCTGTCTGTCTGTCTGTCTGTCTGTCTGTCTGTCTGTCTGTCTGTCTGTCTGTCTGTCTGTCTGTCTGTCTGTCTGTCTGTCTGTCTGTCTGTCTGTCTGTCTGTCTGTCTGTCTGTCTGTCTGTCTGTCTGTCTGTCTGTCTGTCTGTCTGTCTGTCTGTCTGTCTGTCTGTCTGTCTGTCTGTCTGTCTGTCTGTCTGTCTGTCTGTCTGTCTGTCTGTCTGTCTGTCTGTCTGTCTGTCTGTCTGTCTGTCTGTCTGTCTGTCTGTCTGTCTGTCTGTCTGTCTGTCTGTCTGTCTGTCTGTCTGTCTGTCTGTCTGTCTGTCTGTCTGTCTGTCTGTCTGTCTGTCTGTCTGTCTGTCTGTCTGTCTGTCTGTCTGTCTGTCTGTCTGTCTGTCTGTCTGTCTGTCTGTCTGTCTGTCTGTCTGTCTGTCTGTCTGTCTGTCTGTCTGTCTGTCTGTCTGTCTGTCTGTCTGTCTGTCTGTCTGTCTGTCTGTCTGTCTGTCTGTCTGTCTGTCTGTCTGTCTGTCTGTCTGTCTGTCTGTCTGTCTGTCTGTCTGTCTGTCTGTCTGTCTGTCTGTCTGTCTGTCTGTCTGTCTGTCTGTCTGTCTGTCTGTCTGTCTGTCTGTCTGTCTGTCTGTCTGTCTGTCTGTCTGTCTGTCTGTCTGTCTGTCTGTCTGTCTGTCTGTCTGTCTGTCTGTCTGTCTGTCTGTCTGTCTGTCTGTCTGTCTGTCTGTCTGTCTGTCTGTCTGTCTGTCTGTCTGTCTGTCTGTCTGTCTGTCTGTCTGTCTGTCTGTCTGTCTGTCTGTCTGTCTGTCTGTCTGTCTGTCTGTCTGTCTGTCTGTCTGTCTGTCTGTCTGTCTGTCTGTCTGTCTGTCTGTCTGTCTGTCTGTCTGTCTGTCTGTCTGTCTGTCTGTCTGTCTGTCTGTCTGTCTGTCTGTCTGTCTGTCTGTCTGTCTGTCTGTCTGTCTGTCTGTCTGTCTGTCTGTCTGTCTGTCTGTCTGTCTGTCTGTCTGTCTGTCTGTCTGTCTGTCTGTCTGTCTGTCTGTCTGTCTGTCTGTCTGTCTGTCTGTCTGTCTGTCTGTCTGTCTGTCTGTCTGTCTGTCTGTCTGTCTGTCTGTCTGTCTGTCTGTCTGTCTGTCTGTCTGTCTGTCTGTCTGTCTGTCTGTCTGTCTGTCTGTCTGTCTGTCTGTCTGTCTGTCTGTCTGTCTGTCTGTCTGTCTGTCTGTCTGTCTGTCTGTCTGTCTGTCTGTCTGTCTGTCTGTCTGTCTGTCTGTCTGTCTGTCTGTCTGTCTGTCTGTCTGTCTGTCTGTCTGTCTGTCTGTCTGTCTGTCTGTCTGTCTGTCTGTCTGTCTGTCTGTCTGTCTGTCTGTCTGTCTGTCTGTCTGTCTGTCTGTCTGTCTGTCTGTCTGTCTGTCTGTCTGTCTGTCTGTCTGTCTGTCTGTCTGTCTGTCTGTCTGTCTGTCTGTCTGTCTGTCTGTCTGTCTGTCTGTCTGTCTGTCTGTCTGTCTGTCTGTCTGTCTGTCTGTCTGTCTGTCTGTCTGTCTGTCTGTCTGTCTGTCTGTCTGTCTGTCTGTCTGTCTGTCTGTCTGTCTGTCTGTCTGTCTGTCTGTCTGTCTGTCTGTCTGTCTGTCTGTCTGTCTGTCTGTCTGTCTGTCTGTCTGTCTGTCTGTCTGTCTGTCTGTCTGTCTGTCTGTCTGTCTGTCTGTCTGTCTGTCTGTCTGTCTGTCTGTCTGTCTGTCTGTCTGTCTGTCTGTCTGTCTGTCTGTCTGTCTGTCTGTCTGTCTGTCTGTCTGTCTGTCTGTCTGTCTGTCTGTCTGTCTGTCTGTCTGTCTGTCTGTCTGTCTGTCTGTCTGTCTGTCTGTCTGTCTGTCTGTCTGTCTGTCTGTCTGTCTGTCTGTCTGTCTGTCTGTCTGTCTGTCTGTCTGTCTGTCTGTCTGTCTGTCTGTCTGTCTGTCTGTCTGTCTGTCTGTCTGTCTGTCTGTCTGTCTGTCTGTCTGTCTGTCTGTCTGTCTGTCTGTCTGTCTGTCTGTCTGTCTGTCTGTCTGTCTGTCTGTCTGTCTGTCTGTCTGTCTGTCTGTCTGTCTGTCTGTCTGTCTGTCTGTCTGTCTGTCTGTCTGTCTGTCTGTCTGTCTGTCTGTCTGTCTGTCTGTCTGTCTGTCTGTCTGTCTGTCTGTCTGTCTGTCTGTCTGTCTGTCTGTCTGTCTGTCTGTCTGTCTGTCTGTCTGTCTGTCTGTCTGTCTGTCTGTCTGTCTGTCTGTCTGTCTGTCTGTCTGTCTGTCTGTCTGTCTGTCTGTCTGTCTGTCTGTCTGTCTGTCTGTCTGTCTGTCTGTCTGTCTGTCTGTCTGTCTGTCTGTCTGTCTGTCTGTCTGTCTGTCTGTCTGTCTGTCTGTCTGTCTGTCTGTCTGTCTGTCTGTAAACGCATCACGAGAAAACGGCTGAAGAGAATTTAATGGAAATCGGAATGTAAAGTCGGGTGATGAACCGCTACAATCTAGGCTATAAATGATTTTAATCACGCAGAGTGAAATGGTAATTTAGGGGAAGGCCTGAAATTTAATTATCAAATATTTATGTTATTAGTGGTCGTGTCTTAATGAAAATCGCTAGACAAAGATGGGAAATAAGTCGCTACAATATAGGCTATACATGCTGAGAAAAATGGTAGTTTAGGGGAAGGCCTAAAATTTAATTGTCACATATTTATTTTATTAGTGGTCTTATCTTCATGAAAATTGGTATTCAAAGTCGGGGAATAGGTCGCTATAATCTGGGCTATCAATAATATTATTCTTACTAAGTGAAATGGTAGTTTAGGGGAAGGCCTGAAATGTACCGAGGTTTTTTTTTTAATTTGCTTGACGTCGCACCGACACAGGTAGGTCTTAAGGCGACGATGGGATAGAAAATGAATAGTGGTGTGAAGGAAGCGGCCTTGGCTTTAAGATACAGCCTGGTGTGGCTGGTGTGAAAATGGGAAACCACGGAATACCATCTTCAGGGTTGCCGGCAGTAGGGTTCGAATCCACTATCTCCCGGATGCAAGCTCACAGCTCTGCGCCCCTAACCACACGGGCAACTCGCCTGGTCGTACCGACTGAAACAGCCTGCCTGTATATTGGCGGGAAGTAGCTGGGGAGTAAACTTTCTTCTTTAGCATGCTATTCCTCTGGTTCATACATTTTATGATATATCTGGTACGTAACACACTGGTTCATCATAGTATTCGAGCTATTCAATCCCTACTCTGAGGCACAGATTGGAATGAGTAGTGTGCATATTTAACGGAACAATGACAGAGGAGTGTTCACGGCAGTCTGCGACCTGGTTATTCCAGCTCTGGAACTTTGGACTCTTAGATCGGCACCGTAGTACTGTTCGTTGAAAGTGAGAAAGTGTGCGGTTTTTCATTTGATCGAGTATTTTATATGATAACATTGCTTTCAATCGCCACATTCCTACTGACGTATTCGTAATGACCTATGTTGAATTCAGTTAGGAAAAGCACCAAGTCAGTCTTTCTGAGAATCCCGTAGCGAAGCACGGGTACATCAGCTAGTATATATATATTAAACGAAACAAGAGGTAACGGTTAGTTTATGATTTGCTCTTGACCAGTAAAGTCGTGTACAGCATGGTGAAACAACGGTATCCAAACGACATGTAGAAGAAGAAAGCAAAAACTGTTGGATGGAAAGATGTTATAAAGGCTGCGCAAAAAGCTATTCGAGGGGAATACAATCCTCGTGTAGCTATTACTAAGGCATTACGCGCAGCAAGAGCGAGAATTTCTCCAAAGTGCAGAGCAATATTTAGTAGACGTGCACGAATTATTCCTGTACCAAAACGAGGAGGATTTCTTCCTGCGCTGTTTGCTGGCCTAGCAGCTTTAAGGTCATTGCTGGGTGGTGCTAGTTGTTAAAGTTGTAGAAGAAGCGAAACAACAGTGAAAGGGAGTGAACGTCATAACAAGACGATGGAGGCAATTGCATTACGAGGCAAAGATGAGCACATGAAGCTAGCGCCATACAAGAAAGGGCTTGGTATCTACATTTCTCCAAAAAACGTCTACTGAATGCACTGCCACATCGAGCTCTAAAGCAGGATGAAGTTTTTACGTTTGCCAAACAACTAGGAATTCATTATTTTCGAGGTGTGTATATGCGCGATCAATTACCAGCGCGCCCACGTGAACGTGGAAGTGCCGTAATTAACTTGGACAACAGTCGTGGACCTGGAACTCATTACGTTGCTTATGTAAAACGTAAATCTAAAGTATGGTATTTTGATAGCTATGGAGAATTACCTCCTCCTTTTGAGCTCATACGTTATTTCGGAAGCAGTGCGGATATTGTTTACAATAAAAACCGTGTGCGAAACCTTAATACACGCATGTGCGGACGATTATGTCTTATCTTCTTATATCAAACCCAGACAGTAGAGAAAGAGCATTAGGGTCTACGTGATAATTAACAGTGAAAGAACGTTTGCTGTATGTGGAGAAGGACCTGAAACAACCGTTTATTTTAATCCGCCAATCGAACTTGCCTATCAGCCGCATAATCTTGGACTAGTATCGTTTGAAAGGTACAATAAAATCTATAATGTGCGTAATGGTGTAAACAAGTTCTATTACGATGAGTATGATCTAACACTACCCTCAGGTAGTTATTCAGTAGACGATATTCATGACTATATTGAAAGTAAGTTAATTGAACAGTTTGGAGAAGATAGTTTTAGTAATCATAATTACAAGTTCTCAATCACTATAAGCAACATTACACATAAATGTGTTATTGAATCATCATTTAAGATTGACTTCAAATCACAACTTGATTCGATTGGACCATTGCTTGGATTTTAATCAAGGGAGCTCCTACCGAACGTACGTTACGAGTCTGATCAACCTATAACACTCTTCGATGATTATCATGTGAACATTACTTGTAATATTATTACAGACTTTAATAGTAACCTACAAACTTCGCACGTCCTGCACGACTTTATTGTTACAGAGGAACGTGGATATACTATTTGTGAGAAACCAGCAGTAGTTCTTTATCATCCTGTGTCTGTAAAACACATTAGCAACATTACTCTTAGACTTGTAAATAAACATAATCAGCTTATTCATTTAGATCGGCACGCGTACGTAGCTTACAAACTTCATCTCAAACCAGTATGAAAAACATTGTACATTCTGAAGACACACTACATGTGTGCAGAGACTCATCGAGTTAACAGATACCCATAAGCAGATACTCCAAGATTTACGATATACGCTACTACAGCAGAATGGAAGAAATGCTAGACATTACGAATACAGTAGAAACTCGTGAAGGTGTAGTACGAAGTGAGCTTCATTCCTATCAACCTTTTACGTTTGGATTAAATAACAATGATGAAATTCATTTTATTATTAATCAGCAAGATGTATACACCTTACCACACGAAAGCTACCTCTATATTGAAGGACGACTAGAAAAGTCGGATGGAAGTGGACCGAGCACATCACAACTAAACAACCATGCTCTAGCTTTTCTCCTTTCTAAAGCGCGATATGAAGTAAATAATGTTGAAATAGATCGAACGAAGAATGTTGGTATTACAAGTGCAATGAAACTATACCCTTCTTTCTGTGATGAAGAAGGTAATCTTTTGCTAATGGCAGGATGGTGTCCAAAAGCTACAAACAACTGGATGATTAATGAGTATGGAACTTTTACGGGTATGTTATCACTGAAACATATTTTTGGCTTCGCAGAAGACTTTACACGTATTATAATCAACGCAAAACAAGAGCTTATTCTAATCCGTGATCGAAGTGATTACAATTCTCTTAAAGCAGCAGAAACACCAGTGGAATCGAAAATTACACTTCATCGTATACTGTGGAGGATTCCACATGTAACCTTATCTGATCGTGAAAAACTTCGATTGCTCAAGAATGTAGAAAATGATACACCATTACCTATACGTTTTCGAAGTTGGGAACTGCATGAATATCCTGTGTTACCACCTACAAACAAGCATAGCTGGGCTGTTAAAACATCACGTTTTAGTGAGAAGCCCTTGTATATTATTTTTGGATTTCAAACCAATCGTAAATTCAATCACGAAAAAGGTAGCTCACTGTTTAATCACTGTAAATTAAGACACGTTAGACTATATCTCAACGGAATTACGTATCCCTACGAAAAAATAGACATTAACTTTGATAAAAGTAAATTTGGGATGCTCTATTACATGTTTTGTAAATTTCAATCATCGTATTATCAGAAAGAAGATCGTCCGCTATTTACACCTCAAGAATTTAAAAAAAGCACCGATTGTAGTTATAGAATGCTCTTATCATGAAGAATCTATAAAACAATCTCCAGTTGATATTCGTTTAGAATTCGAAAAAATCTGAAAACATTCCTGCTAACACAGCAGCCTATTGTCTTATTCATATAAGTGATGTTACTTACCATTCGCTAACGAATATTGTTACGAGACTATAAGTAAGGATAGCTCTTTATCATCAACATTAGTGTGTGCTTCGACATCGTACGCTATGGAACAAAACTGTAAATGTGCGTGCTGTTTGCATACTCATACGCAACATCTTATTTATCTTATACGAGTAAGTGAGGCTATTAAGATGTTCTATAAACAAAGAATGTCGATGCCAAAACATCTTATTCAATACTTACCACCAGGATTTTTATCTACGTACGCTGCCTCTTACGTACATAATTTTTGGGACATCCTTCCTCTACACAGTAAGATGTCGATCGAAGTAGCTTTATGCAGAACTTGTCAACGACATTTAAAAAAATCGAGGAGAAAATGGTGATAATGACTGGGATGGACCAAATCCGAGGACTGAACACTGTACACAGTGTATGAATGAACTTTCTCTAGTACCTCATGATGATGATGATTCAGAAAAGGAATAACAACAAGGCAAGAAGTGTATAATCTTCTGTGTAAAGCATAACATACTTAGTATAATATATTTCTAAATGTTTTGTTTAATTTGAATGTTGCAGGAGGCATTTCAGAAGCATATTGCAAAACGTTGTTAAGAAGCATACGAACCTTGTCAGCAACAAAACGAACACTGTTGTAGTGCATTGTAAATAAATATTTGATCGCATTAAAAATGTTGTACTTATTGCATTCCTTACACATACTCTTAAGAAAACGATCAAGTCTAAACATGCACAATGACGTCATCACTGCAGCACGTGCTTACTCTAGCTATCCCGATGCATGTTTAAACTTGTTCGATAAAGCTATGCCTTAACAGAGGAGGTAGAGGAGGCGGCTTGCATTCCTTACACCTGCTTACTTTTAAGAAAACGATCCAGTCTAAACATGCACAATGACGTCATCACTGCAGCACATGCTTACTCTAGCTATCCCGATGCATGTTTAAACTTGTTCGATAAAGCTATGCCGTAACAGAGGAGTTAGAGGAGGAGGTTATAACAGCCACCGCCATCTTGTGTAGTAGCCTCTAAGTGCTAATTAGCGATGTAGTAGCCGTACAGATAGCAGCACGGTGCTCTGTTGATTAAAGATGGCTGCTGTCAAAAAGAACTTTTCAAATTTTCCGCCACCACATTTCAAAGGTATGTACCTAAAGAGTGCAGCACTAAGGTTAGCGATGCAAGATGGCGTATGACAGCTGACTGAATTGCCCACTACTACATTTCAAAGGTAAGTAGCTAAAGAGGGCAGCACTAAGGTTAGCGATGCAAGATGGCGGATGACAGCTGTTACGTAGAAACTGCCCACTACTACGATAAATATAGCAGCACGGTGCTCTGTTGATTAAAGATGGCAGCTTGTCAAAAATACTTTTTTCAAATTGTCCGCCACCACATTTCAAAGGTATGTAGCTAAAGAGGGCAGCACAGTGCTCTGTTGATTAAAGATGGCAGCTTGTCAAGTAGACTTTTTTCAAATTACCCGCTACTACGTGCGTAAGGTAGTAACCGTAAAGATAGCAGCACGGTGCTCTCTTGATTAAAGATGGCAGCTTGTCAAATATAATTTTTCAAATTGTCCGCCACCAGATTTCAAAGATATGTACCTAAAGAGGGCAACACGGTGCTCTGTTGATTAAAGATGGCTGCAGTCAAAAAGCATTTTTCAAATTATCCGCCACCACATTTCAAAGGTATGTAGCTAAAGAGGGCAGCACGGTGCTCTGTCGATTAAATATGGCTGCTGTCAAAAAGCATTTTTCAAATTATCCGGCACCACATTTCAAAGATATGTAGCTAAAGAGGGCAGCACCGTGTTCTTTTAATTAAAGATGGCGGTTGACAGCTGATGGAATTGCCCACTACTACGATAAAGATAGCAGCACGGTGCTCTGTTGATTAAAGATGGCAGCTTGTCGAAAAGCATTTTTCAAATTACCCGCCACCACATTTCAAAGGTATGTAGCTAAAGAGGGCAGCACGGTGCTCTGTGGATTAAAGATGGCTGCTGCCAAAAAGCATTTTTCAAATTATCTGCCATCACATTTCAAAGATATGTAGCTAAAGAGGGCAGCACGGTGCTCTCTTGATTAAAGATAAGATGGAGGATAACAGCTGTCAAAAAAGCACTTGACTTTGTTTACTGATTCAAATATCGCGCTAGTGAGGTTTAGTTGGCAGCACTAAGGTTTAGGCCCGTCAAGATGGCAGCAGTGAGGTTAGCGATGCGTTGTTGTCGATGACAGCTGCCAAA
The DNA here is from genome assembly GCF_040414725.1 of Anabrus simplex. Lineage (NCBI taxonomy): Eukaryota > Metazoa > Arthropoda > Insecta > Orthoptera > Tettigoniidae > Anabrus > Anabrus simplex. The sequence continues at coordinate 490,244,525 of NC_090266.1, forward strand.
AAGCACGTGGCTTTGTTTACAAATGCCAATTTCCCGCGGGAGGAGGAGCGGAACCCTGGGAAGCCCCCGGGTGGCGGCGGAGGAGCGGGCCCCTTGGAGCCCTGCGGAGGCGGAAGAACCATCCAGTTTATCTACTGATATTTTTAAATAGTTTTTTATATTTGATATTTATTGCGCATATCTGTTACAAAGGGAACAAGATCTAATAGTTAATACAGTGAAACAAGAATGAAGAAATACACATTTAATATAATGTTTTAAATAAAATAAGACAGAACAACACTAGGAGTCTCTATTTTTTTAATTGGGATGTTTGATGATATTAGCGCCTGACATAAATCCTCAGAAAATTGTTTTTTTGACTCTGTTGGCTTTTGATTAGCCAGCAAGGTCTGTTTGGAAGTCCTTTGCCTCAGACAAAAAAAAAAAACTTATGCACTGCGCTTTTTTGATGCTGCTGTAGTTGGAATTTTGTTTTAGCACTCGCCTAAATACATTTTACAAATTTAATGCCAATAATGTAAGCCATATATGGTTATAATTTTGAATATCTATGATTCAATAAATGAAATATTATCTTTACATCGGTCTGTTTTCAGACCAACTTTGCTTTACGGGAGCGAAAGCTGGGTGGACTCAGGATATCTTATAAGTTAGAAGTAACAGACCTGAAAGTAGCAAGAATGATTGTTGGTACAAATGGGTGGGAACAATGGCAGGAGTGTGCTCGGAATGAGGAGATAAAGGCTAATTTAGGAATGAACTCGATGGATGAAGCTGTACGCATAAACCGGCTTCGGTGGTGGGGTCATGTGAGGCGAATGGAGGAAGATAGGTTACCTAGGAGAATAATGGACTCTGTTATGGAGGGTAAGAGAATTAGAGGGAGACCAAGACGACGATGGTTAGACTCGGTTTCTAACGATTTAAGGATAAGAAGTATAGATCTAAATGAGGCCACAACACTAGTTGCAAATCGAGGATTGTGGCGACGTTTAGTAAATTCTCAGAGGCTTGCAGACTGAACGCTGGAAGGCTTAAGAGTCTATAATGATTATGTATGTATGTACCTCTTTTTTACAATAGGTGCAGAAGACGACTGTTTCATCACTTGCGTAGCACTTAAATTCCGATAGCCAAACTTCCATTCCTCTTTTCGACATCTTCACGACTCGATAACCACAGTATCAATGCAGAAAGTAACTGTAAGCCAGGCGTCAACAATGGATGCGCGAGTGGCTCACAATGTTACCAACTCAGCAGCCAGAAGCATATTAAACAGTGCCATCTACAGTTAAAGCCGAAAGGTACGTTTGGCTACGCTGAATCTATCTGTCAAGCGGAGGCCGAGAAAAAAGGGGGCGTGTCCGATTTTGAATGACTTCACCCATATTCACTACATGTAGACCAACACGATGATTATGATTAATGCACGCTCTTCGTAAAATGGCACTAAGAAACGCATGCATCAGTAAATGCATTCACTGAAGTTAGAAATATATATTTTACATGAATAAAAACAAAACACTTCATGAACAATACTCAGAAGCTCAATTAATGTGGAGCGTTGACAGCTTCCTCCGCTTAGTGTTTTATCCTCACTGCTGACATAACTAGTGTTCTTCATCTGCTTTCAGCACTTATTTAGCACGACATTGGAAAATATGAACAATAAACAATCTGTATGCTGTATGCTTAGTCATCAGCCCGAAGGCTGGTTGGATCCTCAACAGCTCCGCCATCAGCTATCATAGATGGCCTAGGCATCACTGAAGAGGCGTACTAGGGAAATGACAAGTGAGGTAGTTTCCCGTTGCTTTCCTCACTGAGCCAGAAGTTGCTATTCCATATCAGTCTGCCAAGCCTACTGAAATGCATGCACCAACCGACCCTATGAGCAATTGTTTCACACCATGCATAGCAGGGACTGGGTGCATAAGGAAGGGCATTACTAGCATCGCTCATACCTCGGTCACTTTCATATTGTCAAAGCCAAGTATAAGACAGAGACAGATCAATGAAAGTAACAAAATTGGTCTTGCCTATACCAGAAGACATAGAGCACTGTTAACACTAGGTCCCGCCAGCAAAGGCACAATAAACAATCCATCGCACCATTATTGTCACGCCCACAATTACGGCGTTCAAACCAGAACTGTTGATTGTCATCTCTTCCTAAAGCACCTCACGATAGAGAGAACAAAAATTCTTTATAATGTTCACAATCCAGGTAGTCTTCGTATACCACTGTTCTGCAGACACACACAACAGAATGTGATGGCACCACTAACCATCTCCTTGAAGTTCTTCAAAATAGAGACCACCTGTTTCATTACTGTGCAGGAGACCTAAACAAGTGTCACAGCTTATTCTTCTGGATATTGTCCTTAGTGTATACCCAGAAATGTACAGCATATTACCCCTGACATCTAAAAATGCCCACAAAAAAATTCACGTGATGAAAGTGAGTCTAACTTGTTTATCCATATTGAGCCCAATAATATCTGTCTTGATGGAATCAGACGTTTCTAACTGGCTACAGCCAAACCTCACTTTTCCATACCACCACCACCACCGCAACTCTAGAAGACCCTTAATCCGAATTTTCATCTCACTTTCTAGGACTTGAAGTGCGGTAACGTTGTAGTTACAACCAATAAGGTATAAGTGCTGACTAAACCTTTTTTCTAAGTTATAACTTTGAAACTTTCTTGACAGTAAATAATTTGCTTTCACAGTTCCAAACGAAACTTTTTGAATAGGACCTAACTCTTCTTCCTTTTAGTGCAAATAATAATAATAATAATAATAATAATAATAATAATAATAATAATAATAATAATATTTGCTTTACGTCCCACTTACTACTTTTACGGGTTTTGGAGACGCCGAGGTGCCGGAATTTAGTCCCTCAGGAGTTCTTTTTACGCGCCAGTAAATCTACCGACACGAGGCTGACGTATTTTAGCACCTTTAAGTACTACCGGACTGAGTCAAGAGTCGTACCTGCCAAGATGGGGTCAGAAGGCCAGCGCCTCAACCATCTGAGCCACTCAGCCCGGCCCTTTAGTGCAAAGTTCGAATTGTTCCGTTAAATTGTTCCCTTAAAAATATGCTTACCTCACGATACTCTATGAGACTGAAGCATTTTAATAGATTTATTTGTACACATTTAACACTAACACTGCAAGAAGTGATTCCTATATAATTTAATAAATATGCATTTAGTTGAGACCTCTTTGATAGTTTACCATCTTCTAAACATGTCATTTCTTTTACCAATACCTGATAACATATAGGCCTACAGTGGCATACATATCTTGGTGAATTTTGAGTAAATGTGTTACATTTGGCATATCATCCATCTTCTTGTTTACCCTACTCTATGTTTCCAGACTCCTACCTTCAGGATCTTTTCTTTTAACACTTCTCGATGACAAATATTTTGGCAAATTTGAGAAAATTGGATATGCATCAGGGAGAAGCTTATTAGGTTTAGGAGTAGTATAGTTACGTTGACTTTACTATCACACATATTATCCCCTGTTGAAAAACTTTCGTGTGCGACATGTTTTATGCATACAGCTGCATCCTTTCCAGGTTCCCAAATATCCCGTTTAAAATAACAAATCCGTTTTTGTTTTAATTCCTCGCCTGAAGTAAAACTAAACGAGGTAACAAAACCTTTTTTTAATGCTGTAGTTGTTACGATACATGGGAACACATTTTCTGGGCATCTGCAAATACACGAAGCATTTTATTAATAAGCTAAATTTAGACCGCATTTTCCGCATGTTAACGACCCACTGACTACTTTTACGGTTTTCGGGAGATGCCGAGATGCCGGAATTCTGTCCCGGAGGAGTTCTTTAACGTGCCAGTAAATCTACCGACACGAGGCTGACGTATGTGAGCACCTTCAAATACCATCGGACTGAGCTAGGCTTAGAAAATTCCAAGCTACTCAGCCCTGCTTAACCTTCACATTATTTTGATAATAGGCTCTACGTATGCTTATTCTATTACTTATCTTGTTATATGTACTCGAACCTATCCGTGAAAAATTAAAAGAAACACGAGACGAAGTTCACTAGACATCAACATGCACGGATAGATCCCGTGCTTTCACCCTGGCCTCAACTGGACGTTGCCAAACTTACATAACTCCGGCTTGTAACTATAGTCGGCTATGATATTAAAGCATACAAGCGTGTACCACAATGAATCACGTTTCCTTTTAATTTTCATATATAAGTAGCAACATTATAATATGCTTCAATACGTATATTGTTTTTAAGTATATTATGCCATCCAGTTTTATACATGCATATGTATTCAAAACAATGAATTGATTCTTCAGTTTCTATGAAGCTTTCCAATACGACTTAGCATATAAAGCTGCCTTTACTTGTGCATGGAATCATGCTATTTTCAAGTTAATACGAAATCAAGGGAAATACTGCTTGACATTAAATGAATTTTAATAGGTTTATTTAAAGAAACGGGATTAAAGTGTATTACATTTTCAGTATGCTTTAATAAGCTTTCAGCTACTGGGATCTATACTGAAACAGGGTATGTTATTTTTAAGTATAGTATGTCATACGATTTTATACCCGCAACTGTATTCAAAATAGAGAACATGAATATTTAGTTGTGACATAGGTTTTAATATGACATGGCATATACAGTTTTATTGATATATGTACTAAATTATGCCTTTGCTGGCAGGACTTAGTGTTTACAGTGCACTATGTCTTCTGGTATGGGCTAGAGCAATTTTGTTACTTTCATTGATTTGTCTCAGCTTTATCCTTGGCTTTAACAAATGAAAGTGACTGAGGTATGAGTGATGCTAGTAATGCCATTCCTTATGCAGACAGTCCCTGCTATGAATGGTGTGAAAATGTTGCTCATATGGTCGGTTGGTGCATACATTTCAGTGGGCTTGGCAGACTGATATGTAATAGCAACTTCTGGCTCGGTGAGGAAAGCAACGGGAAACTACCTCACTCGTCATTTCCCAAGTACGCCTCTTCAGTGATGCCTAGGCCATCTATGACAGCTTATGGCAGAGCTGTTGAGGATCCAACCAGCCTTTGGGCTGAGGACTAAACATACACACGTACGAAATTTTGTTATCCGTGTTAACAGATATAATAAGTATTATTTCAATTCTACATTTCGTAATTGGAATGAATTAATACTAAATTTATACAAATTAACATCGTTCTGTAATTTATTTTCTTATTTATTTCATAATGTACGGCTTACAACAACACGAATGAAAAGACACGCCTTTTCTGTTTTTACTTAATGTATAATTATACAGAATTGCATAAATGCCAGAATATGAATAAATATGAAAATTTTCGTAAATTATGATGATTTTATCAAAATATTATGAAATATGAAATTTTTCATTGGTGGATTTTTATTGCTGAGTGCATAAAACGTAAAGATATCTGGTTTCAACCTCAGTATTCTTTATAGTTTAGAATATGAAATTTCATATATTTACTCGCTCTACTGATAAGTAATACATACTGTCTCGACCTTGCAAGATAACTACCATGCTTCACTCTATAAGACAAACTTGAAGTTGAAGTTCACAGCCTATTTCTTACAAAAAGTATTACGTGTTAATGGCGAACTCATAGAAGTGTGACAAGTCTACAATCGAACACAGGTCTACAGGAAAACAAATGAACAGAATGTAATAAAACTCGCAATGTAAATATTAGGAGCAAAGTGCTATCGCGTAGGCTGGTACAAACACCCAACGCTCTCCTGAGTTGGAAAGTGGCCTATCTGAGGGGTCAACCTCTTGAATTCTGCAGGGTCATCATCCTAGAAAGCTGACCTAAGAAAGACAGACAGAGGTTAATATATATTATGAGGCTGAAACTTAGCAGCATTTCAAGTCTATGTAGACTATCACTGAGGTTAGGTTGAGTAGCTCAGGCGGTAGAGCACTAGCCTTCAGAGTTGACGGCTCAGTCCATTAGTATTTGAAGGTGCTAGCGTCGTGTCGGTAGATTCGCAGAAGAGAAACTTGCATCTCCGAAAACCGTAAAAGTAGTTAGTGAGATGTAAAAACCAATAATGTGACTATTATATTCTACTGCAATAACGCACAGTGACGTATACATACTGTTCTCTCTTCGGCAGGAGACTTATTGTCGCGGCCACGAAATTAGGCGTGTCAGAGAAATTACGCTGTTGCCAAGGTTATGTAGCAACTGGCGAAGAAATGTCTAACTGAACACATCATTTCGGAGCGCGAGGCAAGTTGTTCTCTCTCAAGCTCCTGATGTTACTTCATACAATGCTTCGATACAAATTATACTACAAGCTTCAGAAAAGATTGCTGATTTCAGTGGTATAACTATTTTGCATATAAACCACTTCAAATAATTATGAAAAATAAAATCTTGAACGAGTAAGTTTAAATCCGTAGAATCATGTATTGAAAATTTCAGTAAGCGGCCAAGTTTTTATTTCTTCAGCCAATAAAATTTTGTCTGCGGGAAAAATGTAAAAAATCGCCTGACTTATATTTTTTTATCTGAAACATATTTCTGTGAGTCTTGTAATTTTCCCGGAAAATGGCCCGAAAAGCGATCGTGTAAATGTCGCAAGCTGAGGCAGCTCGGGACGCGCGCGCCAGCACAGGCTGCAGGACCCCGTAAATATTTTCGGATTACATATTAATCCGTATCAGTTTTTTACATTATAACTTTAAATATTTGAATACTGTATATTGTACCGAGTAATATAGAAAAAGAACTACTTTAAAGAATAGGTTAACATTAATTTACAATGATGTAAGAATCGGTTTCTGGCTTCTAGGTAGTCTTAGTCACTGTCGTCACTCATCTCACTATATGTCGAGTCGTCTTTTACACTAATTATGAATGGCTCCATTTTTTCGTCCCTTACTATTTCCTTGGCCCAATCGTCTGTTTGAACATTTTCCGCGCGATTGATGCACTTTTCCCAATCTGAAGCAGTCACACGGTCGATGGCTTCTGACGTGAGTTTTTCTACGCCCTTTATTTTCAATGTCTTGTTCCTCTCTGCCACTTCTCTCTTGACTTGAGCCCAAATCAATTCACATTCACTATCCATCTTTAACTGCACTTACGATCCGAGCTCAACAGCTGCTTGACAGGGAATGACTCGGGTAACGTGGCCTGGAGCGGATTGGCTTCAGTTTGACAGCACTGCACGATCAGCGTTGCCAATCCGTGCCCAGGGGTAATCGACTCTCGACCATCTGTCGCTTCGCCGTTCCCATTTCTGACGACAGCGCAGTTTTCCTCACCCGCCTAATTTGGTGGCCGCGACAATAATAGTGAAAGAGCTAGCCTGCTTGAATTTATGGAGGTACAACTCTAAGAGAAAATTCCTTTCAGTTAGTATCAAGAGAATAAATATAACTAGATAACTGCTTGCTTTGGAAAGTTGCTATGATACCGTGAGGAAGACAGTCTTGTCTTCCAACTCCAGAGGGCGTGCGATGACCCTAACCGTGTTCTGAAGAGAGTAAATGACACCTAGCGTATACAATAGAGACTAAGACGCAAGATGGAGGTTTTCATCTGGACCGATTGGCGCCTTACCAAGGAACAGCTGAAGAAGATAACTGATCGTACCGATCAGTTCTCGAAGGGCGGCAATGCTATGTGGTAATGCGACCGTCAGTTCTCTGGAGCGCCCCTTCGGTGGTTCCTGAAAGGGATGAGTGAGCGTGCGAGTGAGTGAGAGAGAGAGTCAGTCAGTCAGTCAGTCAGTCAGTCATTCTAGAAGCTCCCGATCTGCGGTGCGCGCCGACAGCCTCCGACTGTATCGTCCCCACTGATCTCTCTATACATGGATCGCTGATGCCAGCTCTCCGCTGCAGGAGAAAGTACGCCAAGTTGAGTGCGCGGTTCGCCATGTTGGTGTACCCATTCTCGAGCTCTCCTTATGGGGGAGCAATGATAATATAACAACTTCAAACCGCAATTAATGGCGCATTGGAATAATTAAAAATATAGAGACATGTTCACTCAAAGCATAAGGACATTAATAGTGTGTCGCTTCGGTTCTTTTCCTCTTACCTTGAAAATCGCTGGCAACGTGTGACAGTGGGAAATATGACTTCAGGGTGGCAAAGTAAGACCCTCGGTGTCCCTCAGGGGTCGGTCCTGGGACCACTGTTATTTATCATCCAAATTAATGATATATCGAAAGCTCTTAAATTCTGCAAAATGCAAGTGTACGCAGATGATGTACAAATTTACTGTCATTCAAAACCGAGTGATATAGATACTGCAATTACTAAAATAAATTCCGACCTAAAACATCTTAGTGACTATGCAAATGAAAACAGTTTACTAATAAACCCGAATAAAACTCAAGTTATTATTATTGGTACCAGTAAAAACCTATATTCCCTTAAGCAACGGGACATCTCTCCAATAATTTTAAACAATGAAATCATACCCTACTCTACTTCAGTGACTAACTTAGGAATTATTATGACTGAGACCCTAAATTGGACTCAACAGGTGATAAGCACATGTAATAGAGTACACAAATGCTTATATCCTCTGAAGCGATTCTGCAATGCATTCTCGGTTCGACTTAAAGTACAACTAATTCACTCTCTTATACTACCTATACTTGACTATTGTGACACTGTGTTGAATGAAATTACCTGCGACAGTAACAAGAAACTCGACCGGAGCCTCAACAGCTGCGTAAGATATATATTTAATCTGCGATATGATGCTCACATATCACCATATTATAAGGAATTGTCGTGGCTTCGAGTGCACCAGCGCCGTGAATTTCACATGTTATCACTTCTGCACAAAATACTTTCCACTAATACTCCCAACTATCTTTCTTCGCCTTTTTCTTACCTCTCTTCATATCATGACCACAATACGAGATCTGGCTCCTCTCTTACCATACCTGTAAACCGTACTGCTGCTTACAACCGCTCCTTTATAATCTCTGCGTCCAGGGCATGGAATTTGCTACCTGCGAACATTAGGGACAATCCCTCTCATCGAAAGTTTAAAGTGGCGTGCCGCGAGTATTTGTTGAGTAGATCCTGCTGACTTGCTGGATAATTGTTGAGTGAATGAAAGAATGAATGGGATGAATGAACGGATTATTGCAGTGGATTTTACTTTGTGTATTTTAAAATTAACGATTCTTTTGTTGTCATTTTTAATATTATTACTATTGTTTTTGCTATTAATATTATTTGTTTTATTTGTATTTGTAAGTACTGTATAAGTTATGTATATGTATACTCGTCTAGTGGTTAAGTGTAAGAGAGGGCCTTGAGCCCTAACTTCGCCACCAATAAAGGCATTATTTATCTATCTATCTATCTATCTATCTAACACCGACAAGTCATTCCGAGGTCGGTAAAACTCCGGGATAGCAATAAAAATGAGTGTGTAATAACGGCCGACAAATATTAACTTAGGTGCTGAATACATGCAATTAGCGATCGGTAATACAATAGGAGTGAACAACAGTTTCTGGAAACGTTGCTGTAAATTTTATACATGTATGCCACGAAATTATGCATTCTCAAGGGGAGGTATGACAGTTTTTCGTATTTTGATCCAAACACTCGGCTTTTTTATTCATACAAAAACAGCCCTATTCTTCCTGTTTCAGAAAATGTTTATTTTAGTAATTCCGGCTTGTTTAAAGCTTGTAGAAGCCATTTAATATGAGCTCGCAGACATTTAAAATCCCAGAACTACACCCACTTCTCCTGTAACGGCATAATGATAGTTTACTGTGTGTTTTTCGCTGGATATTCAAGTATTTCGTGGTGTATTTGCCGTAGAAGTACACTTCGGCATGCTGACAGTCACTTGTTTACTACGTAATCAGTACAATTACGTTATGTTAGGAAATATTGTAACTTGAACTGACGGAGAGAATGTTGTACCTCTTCCAAATAGTACTCAATTTATATCTGCCACACCCGTATACGTTGATAGTTTAAATATATTATGTATTTGTATTATTTACATTTAGGAATTCGTATTTGTGTTGATTGCAGTAGTACAAGCATGGCTCCCTTGTTTGTTTATATTTTAGTAACATGCAGAAGTAACATATGGTTTCAATTCAGAGAGTGAAATATCTAAACTAGTGATTTCTCATTGATGTATTTCATCTTAATTCCTTTGTAAATGTGTGAGGTATTGTAATAACACAGCACAGAACACCCGTGGAGCTACAATCAAGAGGCCTGGCGTCACTGAAGTGAGCATGAACAAAGCAAGCGCGCTCCTCGTTGTCTACTGCACCGTGCGCTCGCTGCCATCTTACTACGCCAGTCATCTTCTATTCGGCTTATTGCTACCCAAGCTACCAGCCATCCATGTATAGAGATCAGTGATCGTCCCACTATGCGCACTGTCCGACTCCATGGTTAAATGGTTACCGGGCTGGCCTTTGGTCCAGAGGGTCCCGGGTTCGTTTCCCGGCCGTGACGGGAATTTAACCTTCATTGGTTAATTCCAATGGCTCCGGCTCTCTCTCTCTCTCTCTCTCTCTCTCTCTCTCTCTCTCTCTCTCTCTCTCTCTCTCTCTCTCTCTCTCTCTCTCTGTGTGTGTGTGTGTGTGTGTGTGTGTGTGTGTGTGTGTGTGTGTGTCATCTTCAGCATTATAATTCATCATAGGTAGGGCCCCATCCTCACCGACACGAAGGTCGCCTATAAGGCGTCAACTCGAAAGACTTACACCAGGCCTCTTCGAAGGCCACGCGCCATGTATTTTACTGTGAGTTCAAGAGTCTTTTGTAAATAGCCAATAATTGTTATAATAATTCAACGTCGAGTCTAATAATTGTGTGTGTATTGACTGAGTCAACCTCAAAGAAATTAGTTCGGTAAAACCGTTGGTGGTTTCATTCGTAACAATATTGTAGACCAATATTTGAGTCCAAAAGAGTATTTTATATGAACTTTTCACGAAGAGTAAATACCGAGTGTGATGATATTTAAGGGGGTCAACATCAGTGGTAAATGCCCAGTGCATATTATTATTATTATGACTATTATTATTATTACTATTATTATTGAATACGACTAAGAAATGTGTATACTATAAGAGGCAAATTTAGACAAGGTTGTAAAGAAAAGGAAGCATTCAGTCCTAGGAATTCCTCGGCGTCAGCTTAAAAATAATCAATACTGGGTCATTATTTTGAGCTCTATTCCCTTTTACATATCCTTTTCTATCTACAAGCCTAGAGCCACCTACACGGGGTCCAATCGTACCATTTCTGTAGCCCGTGCCATGCAAAGGACCACATTCTCCACTTGCACTGCCACACAGTATTAATCTGAAAGAAACCGATCCTTTTAGTTAAAAGTTCTCGCAATTTCCTCGTTAACGACTGACACGCTTTTGAAGTCCATATCGGTCTACACGTGGGGTCTGTAATTAACACTCGAGTCGCCGTCGTTAACAAAGGAACTATAAATAAGGGGCACGAGTACTGAACACCTGATGCACAAGGCTGTATGACCACATGCTATCCCAGGACTATGCGGGAACAGCCCCCAGTGAGCCCACATTCCTAGCACCGAACGATCACGTATCCGACATACTTGACATAGCCCTATTGCGACATATTCCTCAAAGGCATAGCATAAAGGTAGTGAACGACCTGGGGTCGAGGCACCAACCAGTGATATTTACACTAGATGCGAACCCAGAGGAACATGAGAAAAAACGCCGGCTCAACTATAAAGCAGCCAACTGGGGCAAATTCGAACGTAAGCTAAACACACTCCTACAGGGAAACGAAGGCATGCTAATAGACAGCACAGCCCAAATTGACGAAGCAGTCAAAACCCTCGTAGAAGCAATTCAAACAGCCACAACTGCGAGCATACCGCTAAGCAAACACAGAGAATCCCCTCTTTTCGAGATTCCAGCGCATATAAAAGAGTTAATACGCAGGCGCAACAGCCACAGGCGTAACTGGGCTCGACATCACAGAGACGAAGACCGCGAGATGAAAAACGAACTAAACACGGAAATACAAACTCAACTACTGGAATACAGGTCGGAAAAGTGGAACAACCACCTCAAACTTTTCGACACCAACACCAGGCCAGTGTGGAACTTAGCGAGACACTTCACGCGAGAATCACACAACATCCCTACCATCAAGAGACCTAACGGCCCGGTATACGAGAACCGTGACAAAGCCGAAATCATAGCGGACTCCATAGAGGCGGCTTTCACTCCAAACGAAATACCATCTGACCCAGCCTTCATCAGGCAAACTGAGGCAAAGGTAGTAGAATTCCTTGAAAACGCACCTAAGCCGGAGGTTAAGAGGACAAATATACACGAAATTAAGTGGATTATAGGTCATCTTAACTCCAAGAAGGCGCCAGGCCCAGACGAGATCCAGAATATAATAATTAAGAAATTAACTCACAAAGCCCTAACACTACTTACCAGCATCTTCAATGCAATGTTCAGACTCCAATGTTACCCTGAACAATGGAAAAGGGCTAGGATCCTCGTATTTGGAAAACCAGGCAAAGACAAGTCAGACCCCAACAACTACAGGCCCATCAGCCTTCTGGACGCCCTCAGTAAAGTATTCCAGAAAATACTACTGAAAAGGTTAATAGGGCATATCAAGGAAAAAGGTATAATTCGAAACGAGCAGTTTGGCTTTAGGAACGCACATTCTGCCCCACAACTGCTCACTCGATTCATAGAACAAGCCACCATAGGTCTCAACAAACGAAGAGACACAGGAACGGTTTTCCTTGATATCCAGAAAGCATTTGACACGAAGACCTACTAGCGAAACTAATAGACCACGAATTCCACCCAGGGTATATAAGACTTATTAAATCTTATCTGGAGGGCCGAGAGTTCAAAGTAGACGTACATAACATGCTGTCAAGTACACGCAGGATTAGAGCGGGCGTAGCCCAAGGGTCCCTTATCGGCCCAATCCTCTTCGTCCTGTATACAAACGACATGCCTACGACAGAACTCACTACCACACACCTCTACGCTGATGACACCGCTATCACAGTTCAACATCCACAGCTAGCGTGCGCTCGAAAGAGGCTACAAGTAGCATTAAGAACTCTCGAGCCTTGGCTAACGAAATGGCGCATCAAGGTCAATGTTGACAAGTGCCAAGCAGTGCTGTTCACTAAGAAGAACAGACTCACACGCAGACCAGTCAACATAAAAGCGCTAAAGCTTTTCAACGAAGATATAGTGTGGCATGACAAAGTCCAATACCTAGGAGTAGTCCTAGACAGAAAGCTCACCATGCTACACCACATCAATGATATTCAAAGAAAAACACACATACGACTTAACCAGCTATATCCTATACTGAACAAAAAGTCCAGTATTAACACGGAAGTAGCCATAAACATGTATAAGGCCCTAATCAGACCAATAATCATGTACGCAGCCCCAGCGTGGGGGTTCACTGCAATGACGAACCTGGATAAGCTGGAATTAATACAAAATAAATGCCTACGAGCAGCGACCAGACTCCCTTACGACACGCCAATACGCCAACTACGCAGTATTGTGAAAGTCAGCTCAATAAGGCACCAAATACGTAAACAGACACTAAACATGTACAGAAAGTCATGGAGTAATAAGATCAACCCGTTAATAAGCGGGATCGGACGCTACGACGTTGATCTGTACAAAAAGTATCCTACACCGAAGCACATTCTGTTCAGCCACAGGGTTGGGCGGGCGAGGGGCCGATAGCCAACCCACTCCCGCCAAGCTGACACCTATATACCACATAAACCCACACACTGCAGACACCTATGTAAATATGCCTCATATGTTTCAGCTGTCCTAGAGCCAGGGACCAGGCGAGGAAGATTGACAAAAAGTACAACCTAAGGAGACGACGGCAACGCAGCCAGACGGCCAAGGACGTATCAATCCACCCCGCCCCCCGACAGAGACATGGGAGCGGAACACCGCCCGCGCCCTATAAACAGTTTAATAAGTTTAATAAGTTATCTCACTCCTATCTAGGTTGAACGCTGGACACGAGAGCAGGCAAACAGCCGGCACTCCAATGCGAACTTGTATATACATGTTAATAATAACCTTAGTTTTAGATCTGCAGTGACAAGTGTGTTCCAACAACACCGCATAGAGGGACATCGACAGGAGGAAGAAGATAGTCCCTTGCATCCAAGTCTTGGCTCTAATTCCCCCCTCTCCAAAAGGAGACTTGGCACCAGGGACTGCTGGCTGCTGGACAATGGGACGAACCTGTGGCCCAAAGCCCAGACGCTAGCAGACCCGAGCCGACCCGGCAGTGACAAGAAGGACTGATCCCCATAATAACAAAAATTGCAAGGAAATGGTTATGATTGCATGACACCTATTCCTAACTAACACAACCTCTGGACTTTATCCAGCCCACATCCTTGCATGTGCTATCACAAGATGTCAGGTTTTACATGTAGGCTCTTTCTTCTTTCTGCCTATGTGGTTTTTCCCTGACCCTTCAATACCATACTTCAACACCATATACCTAACACAAACTCTTGCCGTGGTAGCGAGTCTGACTCGGAAACCGGCAGATACTCCTTGTATCACCTCCCACTCCTCCCTGCTATCTCTTTCTTCTTCTTAGAAATAATAGCATGTCGGAGGCCATGTAGATTGAGTCGATGGTCACGCGGGGGGAGCGGGCTTCGGGAGCCCCCCCGATAAAAAAAAAAATTGAACACCTGATAACAGCAGAGCCATGCAAAGCTCGAGTATGCCGACTGGTTATTGCAGTTGCAATTTCGGTCAGAGAAGCGGAATCCAGTCCTCGGGCTTTCCTGAACCAGAGATTGTAACAAATTAATATCATGTACACCGTAACTTTCATGTTATTTGTAATTTAACTGTTTGAAATTAATTTTAGCAGGGACAACTACATACGGAGTAGCATAAGCTTCTGTACGGCATGTAAAATTAAAATATACCAACACGAAGAAGGGAAGAAAGAAAAGAGAAGGAAAAGAAGGAACCTGGGGAATCTGCAGGTATTTAAGCACGGACATTTAACGTGCTTACGCCACAGATATCCGCTCCTTGGTTATTTACAATGACAAATATAGGTTCTACTGGCCGACAAGAACACCAATGAAAATATAATAATTCTAGATATTTATATCTGACCACCACCACTACCTACTTTGCAAGAAATTTGGCGCATAAGAATTTAAACGATAAATTATATGGTAGATTTCCATTTTATGTCTCACTCACAACCAGCGCTAATCGCATCTGTAACGACTTCCAACGTATCCCTTCCCGAACAGACAACCGCACAGGTTTCGAAACTTCACAACATATTGGAAAAATAATTATCCCTAATATCACATCAGACAGTTGAAGATTTACTTTATGGTAAGTAGCGTAGTCTGTCACAAGAGAGAGATCAACAGCAACAAATTAAGTATTCCCGCTTGGCATGAAAGATCATAAACAAATGTAACTCTGCTGGGCTGAGTGGCTCAGACGATTGAAGCGCTGGCCTTCTTACTCCAACTTGGCCGGTTCGATCCTGGATCAGTCCGGTGGTATTTGAAGGTGCTCAAATATGTCAGCCTCTTGTCGGCAGATTTACTGCCACGTAAAAGAAGCTCCTGCGGGAGAAAAATCCGGCACCTCAGCGTCTCCGAAAACCGAAAAAGTAGTTAGTGGGATGTAAAGCCAATACCATTATCATTAGTGTAACTCTAAAGCACAGGACACAGCAAGATTGTGAATTCAGTCGTGTTCATAACAAAACAGTGAGTCAGTTTTATCTGCATGATCAAAATAAAGGTGAAATAAAAACTCACTCGGCCGGGCTGAGTGGCTCAGACGGTTGAGGCGCTGGCTTTCAGACTCCAACTTGGCAGGTTCGATCCTGGCTCAGTCCGGTGGTATTTGAAGGTGGTCAGATACGACAGCCTCGTGTCCGTAGATTTACTGGCACGTTAAAGAACTCATGCGGGACTAAATTCCGGCACATCGGCGTCTCCGGAAACCTTAAAAGTAGTTAGTAGGACGTAAAGCAAAATAACATTATTATTATTATTATTATTATTATTATTATTATTATTATTAAAACTCACTCGGAAGAATATGGTGGAAAAGAGAGTACAAGTCTAGTCTAGAAACGCTGCACTCTCAGTATTTCAAATGTTCTGCTTACTACTTTACTATTCGACAACCGTCCTTAAATAATATCACGTTGAGCTCATATATACGTTCTGGAACTTCGAACTTTGAGATTAATGTACGTGAGCTTCTGTAATGAACGCAAGTTCTGTCAACAATAGGCACACAATATTTGTAGAAGAGAAGATATCTTATCTACCGAACATGACTACTAGGGTAACCACTTTACGTATAAAGGAAAGTTGCCACACACCCACCAAGAGTTCTTCACATTTTGAGGATGTCACAGAGTCAGTATCGTCTAACGCATAGATCCTAAAAGCGTATAATACCCGCCTTTTTAATAGTTTTAGAAAATACTCCATTCTCCTCAGCCATTAAATTCTCCCAGCATCATCTCTGTGAAGCAGAGGTAGTGTGTCGGCCTCCGGATCGCAAGATTGCGGATTCAAACCCGGCAGAGGTAGTTTATTTTTTAACGGCAGAAAAAATCCATTCGACATTCCATGTCGTACGATGTGGGCATGTAAACAATCTCTGGTGACACATTTGGTGTTAACCCGATAAAATTAAGTAAAACTCAGCCAAGATAGATTCGGTTTACTCTGCCATGTAGTAGGCATAGAATAACACGGAACGTCGAAACTAACGAGCAGACAACCAGATGGCGTCAAAATATATGCACTCCGGAGGTGAGGCAATATTATTATTATTATTATTATTATTATTATTATTATTATTATTCTCTTTTCCATAAAATATACTTTGTCTTTAGGTATACAGTATATTCTTCGTTCACACAAACTGCCAACCATAAAAGCATGAAAAATAATTATTGTAAAACAAAATTCTCGTAGTCTCCGAAAACCAGAAAATAGTTAATGGGACATGAAATAAAAATGCTGTTATGAATGTTAAGGTATGAAACATTTTAGCCTAAAAATGTTAATGATTGAGATACTCTTCTTCTTCTTCTTCTTCTTCTTCTTCTTCTTCTTCTTCTTCTTCTTCTTCTTCTTCTGCGCGAGGGATCCCACCTCTATCGCCTCAAGGGCAGTGTCCTGGAGCTTCAGACTCTGGGTCGGGGATACAACTTGGGAGGATGACCAGTACCTCGCTCAGGCGGCCTCGCCTGCTGTGCTGAACAGGGGCCCTGCGGGGGATGGAAAGATTCGAAGGGATAGTCAAGGAAGAGGGAAGGAAGCGGCCGTGGCCTTAAGTTAGGTACCATCCCGGCATTTGCCTGGAGGAGAAGTGGGAAACCACGGAAAACCACTTGCAGGATGGCTGAGGTGGGAATTGAACCCACCTCTACTCAGTTGACCACCCGAGGCTGAGCGGACCCAGTTCCAGCCCTCGCACCACTTTTCAAATTTCGGGAATAGAACCCAAGCCTCCGGGGGTGGCAGCTAATCACACTAACAACTACACCACAGAGGCAGACGATTGGGATACTCTTGGAGGTTTTAAATGGTGGTCAGTCCTGATCAGCTGAAAACCTCAAGCAAACTCTTAGAACAATCAAATTTCGTCACAGAGTATAAATAATCACGACAGATCAGTTCTTATTTCGCACAACGCTGCAGGAAAAGGACGATTAATATACAGATACACTAAACGTCAATCATATGACTCATACGAGTCAGAGAGTGTGGTGCCCTTCCTGATGCCAACCTCAGTGGAGGAATTAACGAACATGAAATGAATGGTGCTGAATGACACTGGGTAAGGAGGTGGAAGGAATCGGCTGTGGCCTCTTAATAGGAACTGTCCCGGCGTTTGCCTGGAAGTGAAAATGGAAAACCACAGGAAACCATTCTTAAGACAACCGAAGCGGGATTCAAACCAACGCGCCTCCCGAATGCAGTTCTTGGCTCCATAGCCGTGGCATACTGAGCGCGTTAACAAGCGCGGCCACTCCGCTCGGTCATGTTCATCACCGAATGCGATGCACAAATGACCGGGTGTTACCAGTATGTTAGGTCTTCGGCCCGGAGGCTGGTTGGATCCACAAACATCGCCGCCAAAAGTTACGCGCTTACAGGAGAAACCCCAAAAGCCGATAGCGGCGCTAGGTGTACAAGGCACGATGAGGAGTGAGGCAGTTCGCAATTGCTTTCCTCACTGGGCCATAAAGTCCCATTGGTGCAGCACGACCAACGCTATCAGTGCCATCTTTCCTAACATCCAGGAGCACTGATCATTCTCCGAATATCTTTATTCTCAGCATCACCCATAACCTCAGCAGCTTCCACACTGTCACAGCCATAAAATGAGGCACACTTTGGTGGAAGTTAGATTCTGTTCTGACCTTGTCAAGATATAAATGTAAAAATATACTGCGCCCATAAAGAAATAGCAACAGATGGGATCGGGTGTTATTACAGAAAAATAAGCGGTAAAAGCGAAGAATGAAATCCAACCAACATAATATGATTCACTCTGGCAGAAAGTCAAGTAATTTCAATAAAATTGTATTTAACTTTATTCGAGACTTCAGGGATGTGCTCCTTGGCAGACAATGCAGAGAAAGAAAAGCCATGTTACATTAACTCGTTGCCTAGAAACCGGGCGTGATCTCATTCCTAGTTCTTCAACATTTCTCTTACTACTGAAACTATCAGTGTTAAATATCCACACGAGAATCTAAATCACTAAATATTCAAGTGAACAAACTTTTACTTTATTTTCTGCGACGCACCGACACAGACAGGTCTTATGGTAACGATGGGAAAGAGCTGGGAGCTGGAAGGAAGCGACCGTGACCTTAATGAAGGTACAGCCCCAAAATTTGCCTAATGTGAAATGGGAAACACAATGGATAACCATCTCCAAGTCTGCCGACAGGGGACTTCGAACCCGCTACCTCCCGATAGCAAGTTGACAGTTACATGACCCAAACCGTGCAGCCAGTCTGTCTGTAGAAAATAAACTACGAAGATACGTACAAATTATCCGACACTCCTATAATGACACTTTTACAAATTGTAAATCTATAAAATAAAATAAAATAAAATAAAATAAAATAAAATAAAATAAAATAAAATAAAATAAAATAAAATAAAATAAAATAAAATAAAGGTATACATCTGTTTCATAACACTATAGGTAGGCTCCAATTAGATCAAGTTGTCAGCTTTTTCACTTGTCAGTTCAAAACGTTTATGAAACAGAAATTTGTACAAACTGACGATTTTGTAAACTTGCAAGCTTTTATGAAACAAAATTGTCAATATGTAAAGACTGTCCCGACAATTTCCTGTCACCTGTAAAACGGCAACTTTAATAAAACAGGGCTCTGGAAAACTGAATAATGCATTATTATTATTATTATTATTATTATTATTATTATTATTATTATTATTGTCTGGCTCCATGACTAAATGGTTAACGCGCTGGCCTTTGGTCACAGGGGTCCCGGGTTCGATTCACGGCAGAGTCGGGAATTTTAACCGTAATTGATTAATTTCTCTGGCACGGGGACTGGGTGTATATGTCGTCTTCATCACCACCTCATCCTCACCACGATGCGCAGGTCGCCTACGGGGGTCAAATCGAAAGACCTGCATCTGGCGAGACGAACTTATCCTCGGACGCTCCCGGCACTAAAAGCCACACGCAATTTCATTATTATTATTATTATTATTATTATTATTATTATTATTATTATTATTATTATTATTATTATACCGCTTTTCCCAAACCCTGGTGTGGTCGTGGGTGCGAACTATGTCGTACATGTTGAATTAACCCAGTTTTATGGCCGGATGCTCTTCCTAACGCCAACTCTCAGCAGAGGGTTGTATTGCGTGTCTCAGAGCTGGTTGGTAGTGTGGTGTGTGTGAGGAAGAAGTGTGTTGAGGCGAAAACAAAACTCAGTCCCAGAGTCTGAGAAGTAAACAAGAATTGGTTAAAATCCCCCATCCCACCGGAATTGAACCGAGGACCCACTGAAGTAAAAGCCGCGTCGCAGACCATTCAGCCAAGGAGACCAACTACACAGATACAACACAACACACAAAAATTCATTGACAACTGACTGAACACTCAGCTAGGATGTACCGTACTGTACGTTACGTGGGATTATTGTGTGCTGTCTAAACCAACTACGTATAGATGTCCGCTTCTACAAGGTGATGTCGATGTACAGCACATACAAACCGTACTAGTTGCAGTTCAAATGATGCAACCAACACTCTCAAAGATACCAATGACAATATAATTAACCATTTCCCCTACGATCACGAAAAAGAAAAAGCCCATTAATTCTAATCGTATCTACTATTATTTGCGTAGTGTCAAAAATAATTGTTTCGTTAAAGAAAGCAATTTCGTGCTGAAAAACCTTCCATCTAGCAGATAGATCAATCAAAATGCATCAACAAAGTATATTCCTGACAATAGGAGCACCCAGTTTAAGATCTTGAAGCTTAAATTTTGTGGGGATTCAACTTAAGAATCAACGTAGACGCTCGTACGGTAGTGTAGAAGTTACCGTTAACTGGGAAGGGCGGTGAAGATATTTTTATAGAGGATTCTTTCATGTGTTGCGCAATGTCATCCACAGTATACTTCCTGAGCACTGCACGTCGTCGTTTTCTTCGCTTCTTTTAACCGTTCTCGTAACACGAAATGTATCAACCAAGGCTTGAATCGAAGCAAGACCTGGAAATCAGAACATATAGGAATCTCTTGATATCTTCTGACACCACGAACGGATTCTGCAGTGATTCAGAGATTATAAATGAAAATGAGTCGAAGATTAGAAACTCGTATTATTTTCCATTTTTCGTACAAAGTAGACTGCACACAAATCACTAAGAAACACAAGGGTCTTTAGTGCCGATAGGACTCATCTACAAAATGTATCCATGTGGGCGAAGCAAATCTACCCTCCCACTGTAATTCCGCCGCAAGCACGTTTCACAGATTATCACTCGCCCAAAGCACGATAGCCATCATATGTCCGAATAATAATCTGACCAAGCCACTTCTAACACACACTTCATTATTGCCCTAAATTACTTCTATGTATTTCCAGTCCCTCCTGTCACACAATCAAAATGCTAAGGACTATTTACACAGACATCATTCATAATATGTTTACACAGATACTATCCATAATATGATTGCATCAACAACAGTGAACTTGAGAAGCTCAGGCTATCATAAAATCCATTTCGAAGTATAATCCTAAAATATTGATAGAAAAATCTATTATGATATTACGAGCCGTAGGCCCTACATGCCAAAATTGCACACTATATGGCAGCTGCTGTAATGGTAAAACAAACAAGCAAACAAACAAACAGTCGCTATTCACACGAAGCTGGACTCTATCCTATAAGCTTAACGGCCAAATAAGATTAAAATGTGTTACAACATCTGAGAAAATCCCACTCTAGGCACTTTCGTTCCCTTCCTGCCGTTATTCGCTTGCAAGTTCCATTGCTATTATGTACGGATCCATGGCTGAGTGGTAAGCGACTTAGCCTTCCATCATCGGGGCCCACGTTCTATTCCCAGCCGTGTCCAGGAATTTTAAACGTAAACTATTAATTTTATTGGCTCGGGGACTGGGTATCTGTATTTTCTCCAACATTCCTGCAACTCATACACAACACACATTATCCTCCACAGTTACACAGTTTCCCTTAAACGGACACTGCCACTTCTTCGGAGGGTCTGACTTACATAGGCTGCACCACGCTGCCAATAGACAAATTATATTGTATTATTATTGGCGTTATAACTTCTAACCACACTAGTGTCAGTTGTTTAGTTCAAGAGTTCCAGAGCTAGACATGTGAAACTGTGACTGTTCCGCAGATACAGTATTAGAATCTGCCACCAACGGTAGGTAGTCACTATGAGGTTTCACCTAGTTTTCCTTTGTACGATGATGTGTTCTAATAAGTCCATACATTTAATAACATAACTTCAGGTAATTGAAATTGTATGCAACAGGAACAGTAGATACAGTGTTATTTCAGGTGAAGAACGTACAGCTTACGAGTACATTGTTCTTGGTCTCCTAAATAATAGCAGAAAGTTCAACATTAACACAGATAGCCGCCATTCAAATGGCATATCAATCCTGGGAATAAGCTTAATATGTCTTTTGATGGATTTAATCCAACAGTCATTTAGCTAAGTGGTGCTATGCAGGTCAATTTAACTCCGATTTACACTAACAAGGCGAGAGAACTACAGAAAACCCGTTTAGACGCAAGGTTCAATACAGTGACGACTAAAACATGTCGGTAAGACAATCTAGAAGCCATACTTTGCAACGTTGGCTATCAAATGGAAAGAAAGTTGACCAGTGTGATTACACTGAATGAAAGGGCGGGGGGGGGGGGGATAATAATGTTATTTGCTTTACGTCCCACTAACTGCTTTAACGGTTTTCAGAGACGCCGAGGTGCCGGAATTTTAGTCCCGCAGGAGTTCTTACCAACACGTAGTTGACGTATTTGAGCACCTTCAAATACCACCGGACTGAGTCAGGATCGAACCTGCCAAGTTGAGGTCAGAAGGCCAGCGCCTCAACCGTCTGAGCCACTCAGCCCGGCAGGGGGGGGGGGAAGAGAATGCTCGTCGTTTTAAGCGACTATGGCATAGGACCTCCAGTTTTACATGGAATCCGAAACACGGAGGCGTGATTTTCTTGTAAATAAATACGAATGAAAACTAAAGCATATTTCATCCAATGAAACATACACATACCCTGCACCGATGACAATAGTTGCTCAAAAACATGAATAATGAACTAACCTACAATCCTTCAAAACAATATAAACACCGTATCCGATTTACAATAAGAACAGTTTCAGACACACATTGTATGCATGTGGACGAGCATATTTAAAACGCACATTCATTCCATCTTAACGCATTTTAGTTCTAAAGAAGAAGTAATGCCCAACCTTCCTCCTACCTCACAAAAGCGAACTTTCCTCTAGTGATCGACAGATTGCACTCTCCTACATGTAGTTACTTCCATAGGAATAGCATCATGATATACCTCTAGAACAGAGGTGCTTAGCTGGGCACCCATTGAGGCTAGCCCAGTGCGGCCAGCTGGCCTGACGTAAATGCGGGCAGCTTACGTAGCAAGCATGCGTCAAAGTGAAGCGAAAGAGCGAACATACTTAGCAGGGAAGGGAGCAGTGACGTTGGATTGTGATTACGAAGCTCGCCTCCACAACTCAGCGAAATGCTGATTAGGTACAGTATTTATAAAGAACGCTATACTCGCAGGAAAACGACCTTTTCGAGATATTTCGATTTGATTTATACTGCGCACAATATAAACAGTCTCATTTTCTTATATGTATACATTCAAAGAAAACTAACACGTTAAAACTTTGTTTTACAATTTAAAAAGGTACAGGGTTTAAGCGTACAAGCTACGATTTACAGTTCCTTGGATGAGAATGACAGTATTTCCATTTTTGAAAAAAGTAAAATTCCTGTTATTCATTCACAAAAAGTAAGACATTTACGTAATTCAGTAAGTTTACTGCTTTATTTTGCATATTGTTTTAGTGTTGTGTGACTTTTCCTGTTCAGTGAATTTCTGAAAATGATATGTAAAACTTATCAGGCGTCCGATGATACTAGGTAGCCTCGAAGTAGCAAGAGAGTTTCATCACGAGTGAGGACACATATTTACTATCCAAAATTAAAGTAAAACAACAAAGTAAATATATTTACCAAGTACACAGTTGAAAAAATTGGGGAACATGTTTTGTAACGTCTGGTATGTAAGCGTTAATTTGGTAGATGGGGTTCCAATGGTCGTACAGCATACCTTGAGACCTTAGCTATTCAGGGTATGTCAAATCGAAGTTATGCTCTATCTGTAGGCGTAGCCATGCATTAAACCGTCAGGTGACCCCTCGAAACAAAGTTAACAGCGGTGCGTCCGTGTGTCGTGAGGTACACAGACTACTGCAGTCATATGAGCATATTGTACGTAAACCAGCACATCCCATGAGACATCTTAACGAGGTTCAAGTCGCAAGGGCCGTCACTCTGTTCCAGACAGGATGGACTTTTTATCGTGTTGGTCTGGATCTCAATGTCTCTCCGTCAGTTATTCAACGCTTGTGCAAACGGTACAATGAGACAAGCCAGTTCACAAGGAGGGTTGGACAAGGTCGTGGACGCATGACAACCCCACAGGATGACTGATATCTGACCATCTGTACGTTGCGGCGTCGTTCAGCAACTGCCAGAGAACTACAACAAGACCTCAAGAGGGTCACTGGAGTCACGGTGTCTGACCAGACTGTAAGGAACAGACATGATACTGTATAGGCTTTTGGGCTTATGCTGTGTCAAGAAAATAAGGTGAAATTCTTTAAGTTTCGCAGAGAACTGTGCTCTGCGTCATCAGAAGAAATCTCGACTGTCCACGCGAAAGGCTTCTTAAACAATGACTCTTTAAATTTAGACGTTATAATAGAAGTGGAAATTGTACGTTCATTCGCCACCAGATGACTCCCAGGACGTGACGCAGCGCTAGCGTTCGAAGCGGAAGCGACCGAACCATCAGAATCAGTCTAAGAGGTTCACATAACATGTGTACGAAGCATATGACAGTGACAGGTGTATGGCATTGGCACAAGCCTGGAATGAAACATCTGGCGATGAGGAACGTACGAATTTGTAAAACACCGAGACGAAATAACAATAGTGAAGGGACAGGGAAGGGAACTACCTACGTAAATTCTTTATGGCTGGCAACCACCGGGTATCAATTAAGTAATACATGGTTACATGTGCATCGAGCAGATACTGCTACAGCATGTGCTGGTTGCTGCATACGGTGTTGGCCCTGAATTCGTACTCATGCACGACAACGCCAGGGCTCATGTAGCGCGCATCACCAGAGCTGTCTTGCAAGAACTGGACATTCAAGAGATGGAATGGCCAGCAGTGAGAACCGATCTTAATCCCATCGACCATGTGTGAGATAGGCTTGACAGAGGTGTTTGTGGGAGTCCTGTTCCACCACATGCTCTCCAAGACCTCGAACAGGGTCTAATTGAAGAATGGGGTCTGATACCGCAACGAGACCTCCGTCGACTTTTGTATACGGAGCGTGCCGCGTAAGTACCAGGCTGTGGTAAATGCTCGTGGAGGACATACACTATACTGAAGCTCTCCAATTGGGAACATGCATCATTTTCAAAAATATTTTTTTTGAAAAGTACACCAATGAAATGGTATGTAAACGTATTACATTGTGGTATGTCGCCTTGTTTTCTACCATTAAAAAAATATTTAATAGTGCCTTTCCGCAAGGCGAGTGAAACGGCCTCTGACGTAAGCGGCGCGCTGTGACGTCACGATCCAGTACCGCATGGAGCTCAACCAGCCGTTATGCATCAGCCGTTGCTAAAAGCCGATTGTTTATTATTCATGATCGCGAATAACTTCAAAATGACAGAAAGAATGTTCAAAACAGCACAATCAGACAATCTATCATGTGTAGATGTCGTCATTCTTGAAAAATAGTGACTTTTGTGGCCGCAGAATTTCGCGGATAAAAAACAAGTTTGTAAGTGGCATCTTTTATATTCGTGCAATGTACTGTAACCCATAGTATTAGGATAACAACTGAACCTGGATAGATATCACATCACTTTCAACATTTCCTTCTAGACTGATTCCCCTATTAAAGAATAACATTACATTTTCGGGCTTTCAGCATTAGTAAAGTAAGAAATCGGATTTCAGCACTAACATAAACATATACCTAGGTAGCATTGTAGTACTAGTCCGCTTCTGTGGTGTAGTGGTTAATGTGTGCCACTCCCGGAGGCCCGGTTTCGATTCCCGGCTCTGCCATGAAAGTTGAAAACAAATAGTACGAGGGCTGGAACGGGGTCTACTCAGCCTCGGGAGGTCAACTGAGTAGAAGGGTTTCAAATCCCACCTCAGCCATCCTCGAAGTGGTTTTTCGTATTTTCCTACTTCTCCTCCAGGCACCTAAGGCCACGGCCGTTTCCTTCCCTCTTCCTTGTCTATCCCTTCCGATCCTCCCATCCTCCAACAAGGCCCCTGTTGAGCATAACAGGTGAGGCCTCCTGGGCGAGGTAATGGCCCTCCTCACCAGTTTCATCACCATACTCAAAGTCTCACGTTCCAGGACACTGCCCTTGAAGTGGTAGAGGTGAAATCCCTCGCTGAGTCCGAGAGAAAACCAACCCTGAAGGATAAACTGATTAAGAAAGAAAGAAAGAAAGAAGGAAAGAAAGAAAGATCATAGTACTATAGGGCTATAATCTATCATTCCCCAAAAAATATATATTTATGGTTGGGACAACTGGCCTACCCACTACCGGGGCCCATGAAAGAGAATTGAATATCTTTGTGGAGGGAAAAAGTTAAACATGATAAAGGTAAATATGACTTCATCTAGTTTTCATAAGTCGGGCTGAGTGGTTCAGACTGTTGAGGTGCTGGCCTTCTGACCCCAAGTTGGCAGGTTCGATCCTGGTTCAGTCCGGTGGTAGTTGAAGGTGCTCAAATACGTCAGCCTCGTGTCGGTAGATTTACTGGCACGTAAAAATAACTCCTGCAGGACTAAATTCCTGCACATCGGCGTCTCCGAAAATCGTAGAAGTAGTTAGCGGGGCGTGAAGCCAGTAACATTAATTACATTTGGCTTTTAACAAGCTGAGCATATCAGGAAAGAAAAGTGTCCTGGTGACATTTTAGTCGCTCAATACAGGAATGTCTTTGGGTGCTGTGACTTTAATTTTTTTCTGTTTGCTTTACGTCACACCGTCACATAATGGCGACGATGGGACAGGAAAGGCCTAGGAATGGGAACAAAGCGGACGTGGCCTTAGGTACAGCCTCAGCATTTGCCTGGTGTGAAAATGGGGAAACCACGGAAAACCATCTTCAGGGCTGCCGGCAGTGGGGTTCAAAACCCACTATCTCCCGGATGCGAGCTCGCAGCTGCGCGCTCCTAACCGCACGGCCAACTCGCGCGGTATTATTACCCTTTGTTTTTACCAATTAAGCTCTTCAATAAAGACATACATAACTGTCCCATGCCAAGATATATTGGTAGAATTAGAGCTGTCAAAATGGTTCATAACCCCTTTGATTTATTATCTTGACATGGATCACCCAAAACATAGGTTAGGTTTGGAGAATACTTTAATAATCAGCATTATTTAATGCACCATTTATTACTTTCATGTTCCAAGATGTAATTGAAGCATTTAAATAAAGCATCATACATTAAAATTTAAAGTTTTACCACTAGAACAGCTGACATGGAAAAGTTATTTGAAAATTCAAACAAATTCATCTTACGTTAAAATCTTCAAAAAAATAAACTGTAGACTTTTCCGATATATCACCAGCATTTCTCCAGGTCGCCAAAATCCATTTCTCCCTAGTTTTAGCGTCTTTGGAACGTTTATAAACAATTTGTTTGGGATGGTATGCGATGTGCTATTGCACATCGGAACTCTACACCATTTATAAGTTTTCTGCCTCACTGTCTGCGCAGGATTCATTTTAAGTCTAAAATATACCACTCAGATTATTATCCAATGTATAGACCTCGAATTTAACCATACTAGACACTAACGTAAAGTAGAAATACGCGAAGTGTATCCTGCTTCTCACAGCACACTACGTGTTATTTCGTCTGCTAATTCAGTCAACCTGTACGATGACGTCAGGCCAATGAGATCGCGTACTTGCGTGACATGACATTTTCGTAGATTTTTATCATGTTTGGAGTTATTATTTGTACATTCTGATCACATTTTTGAATTCTGCATGTAATTTTGTATCAGATTAGCATATTTTTAATTAAAACCCCGGATCATGCATGTTCCCTATTGTGATAAAAATCCACCCTGGAGGACTGTTATCACTTTGTTTTCGCTCCTATTGGGACTTCTCCGTTTGTGTTCTGAAAATGAATGAGAATACATTGATGTTCTTTTGTACACTTCAACGATAAAGAATGAAGGTTCAGTTGGTAATATACCTGGGTGTGAGGTATTGTCTTGTGGAACATGGCATACGTTAAAAACCATGTTCCCCTAAGTTTTTATTGTGTTGATGTACAGCATGCGTTGTAATAAGTAGGCCTAACCTAACTGATGTTATTCCCGGTAAGCTTGATTCGATTGTTGGTGAGTTTATCAGATAATTTAAATTATCCACCGTAACTCCGTATTGTATTTCTAAAGCCCCTCTTAAAATATAATATTGAAAATTGTAATTCATTGCGTATATTACAAAATATTTCAGGTTGTAGGCGTAACTTTATTGTATCCGGTCAACATACATAAACTGCAATGACCAGAAATATAATTTCTTACAACGTAAATTGAAAATGACGTGGATTTATCCCCCTCTCTTTATTTTTTGCCTCCATTTCAAGCTCGGGTATCGCTGCAATGTTCGAGAGTGACTGGCAAAACCTCACCTTCACGGCCTGTGACGTAACCACAACGTCACTGTGGCTCAATAGCATACGCACATCGCCTGTATGCCCGCCCGCTTACAGTGCTGTGCGCCCGCGGGATGAAATGCCCAGCGTGAGCACTGCTGAACTAGAAGAACGTTCCCATTATAACCAATTGCTACCGACTTTAATCGTGATTTCTGAAGCAGAAAGATAACGGCTAACCTACTGCACCATTCTTCGGTAGCGGAACAAATAGTCTGAAATATTATTTTCACTCTACTGAAGTATTTTTTATTTGGTCCGTAACAATTTACCTGAAATATTTCACATTCGGAATATAATTTGTTTATAAATGGACTCACAAACAATGAAATAAATGTGAATGAAAAGTCAATAATTTGAAAGATCTGAAAAGGTTTTTTACCGACTCTGAACTATCGAGGGAGTTGATCACGACTATCAGGCGAATAAAATTTAGTTTCAGTGCACATCTTAAAATACTGAAAACTTGCATTGAAACATGTCTTAATCCAGTTTCCTCATACGGGGTCGGAGATTAGGCGATATTAATTTATATGGCACTTTTTTTTTTTTTTTACGGCCCGGTGCCCTTTTCATGAGAAGGAAGTGTATTGCAAATGGAACTACGGGTAAACTTTATTAGGCCTAATGATGTCACTGAGAACCGAGTAACAAAATTCTAAGAGATAATTTGCAAACAACCACTTTCAACGAAGTAATAATCGATATTTTACTGCAGAACACGGCATTCCACTTCACAGAAGCCTTGGTAGTATGGCGGTCTGCTGAAACGTGCCCTAGTTGTGCTAGGAATGACCACCCACCATGGACGTACCCGGCGGGAGTTGGGAGTTAGGTCTAGACGGTGGTCACACTTTAAATTAATACAACTTAGGTAGCCGAACTTGGTACTTTGACTGTTTCAGTGGAGACTGCTAACTTCACCTTACTGCGGGTAAACTCTACGATTGCACTGTAACGATAGCCTCAGACTCCTCTCCTATTCCAAGCACGATGATGGTGCATTTCAGTACAAAGTAGTCGTCTGAAATATGTGATGGAAAATAAACTCGAAGCTAACGAGCTTAATCTCATTATAGTGACCACCAAGGAATAAGAGAACAGTGCGCAGAAAATCACGTCTAAAAATATTGTTAAGTATGAAACTCCGTCTGTTTTATTACTCTAATTTATTTGAGGATGAAACAATAAATGCACGCACACATAGGCCTATATACGCACACAATTCTAATCAGTCATGAATGGCCACACGTACCAATTGCTGCCTATTTACAAGTCTCCCTTCCTTACGGCACAGCAGGCTAATCCTTACCTTCACTTTCCAAAAGACCAGTCATCTCATATAGCAGCTGCATGTAGACCCCTGGATTTGAACACAGAGCTACGGGCTACACCATACACGATGACATTAATTGGTTCGACTCCAAAGACAGTCCAGTAATTTACACAGACACATGCAGTGAACAACCAAACAGCAACAGCATTCAACAGCAGGGCGATACAACAGCGAATATTAACACAGGTCCATTTACCCTCACACTCACAATACCGGCTTCCCTCGCTGACTCACGGTGGTCCTATAATAATAATAATTTCGTGTGGCTATTTCTAGCCGAGTGGAGCCCTTGCAAGGCAGACCCTCCGATGAGAGTGGGCGGCATCTGCCATGTGTAGGTAACTGCGTGTTATTGTGGTGGAGGGTAGTGTTGTGTGTGGTGTGTGAGTTGCAGGGATGTTGGGGGCAGCACAAACACCCAGTCCTCGGGCCACTGGAATTAACCAATGAAGGTTAAAATCCACGACCCGGCCGGAAATCGAATCCGGGACCCTCTGAACCGAAGGCCAGTACGCTGACCATTCAGCCAACGAGTCGGACACGGTGGTCCTCAGTCCACCGAAATACACAATCACGCAGTACTCTCCGGTAGTACACAGTCTTCCGTTCCGCACGCCGTCTCCAGTCCAGCCACTCTCTGGACAGTCCGATATCAACAACCACAGCTCCTCGTTTAGACCTCGGTGAGACACTAGCGACAACCAACACCTCTGTCGGTCTCAGCCCAGCCACCGAACCCCAACACACCGCGTCCAAATCTGAATCCCAGTACAGTACCAACACTGACACCACCACGGAGCCCAACGCTCGCTGACTGTCCGCGGCTAGCCTCCCTTTTTATAGTTCTGTCAATGTGAACCAGGATATTCACGAGGTGGCTAGAGGCGGAAAATTCCAGCTGAATCTCCAAGAAACTCGTAGGTAAGCCAGCCGACGAAAACAATACATGGAAATGCCAGGCCAAGCCTTCCAGGCCCGCTGGGAGCTCCCCGTTCGGCTGATTCAATAGTCCCTTCCAAGAATCACCGAAAGGAGCTAATATAGGGCTGGCGCGTAACAATATCTAACCTTGCGTATCAATAGATCAAATTAGACGAGATTAGAATTCCATTGTTGTTGCACAATCTGCAGAAATAATAACCCTGTTGTAATGCTCGTCACGAACTCATCCGCTTCTCCCCATGTCCGGAGCTGGCAAGTTAGGTTTCCTAGAGATAGAGACTAGGCAGTGTCACTGGCCGGGGACGATAAAGGACCATCGCCAAATGACTGGGATGACATTCCTTAAATACATCAAGCACCATTAGTTTCACTATATAATGATGTTTGAGTAAGACACTTTCTTTACGTCTCCTGCACAATAAGGTAATTCACTAAGGAACTACTAGACCATTGGCAACGTAACTGCTAGTAGGAGCCAAGTAGAAATTACACGTCAGGGATGCGAGAACCTCAATGCAGCTAACCTAACAGTGCCCAGGCCTAGTTTTGTGGCCTTCAGCCATATCTGATGGAAGACAAGTTCATAATTACAACAAGGATATCATTGACAATGTCGTTTTTCATTGCAACTTATGAATAGAGGTAGGACTTAAAAGTATTAAGAAATCACACTTAATACACGCAGAAACTGTTGTACGTGGGAAGGATTTTATTTCAATTTTCCGCAGATGCATCCCCGATATTTTAAAAACACATAAAGAGCATTAGCAACAACCTTTTTTTTTTACAAGGTGCTTAACGTCGCACCAACATAGATAGGACTTATGACAACGATGGGATAGGAAAGGGCTACAAGTGGGAAGGAAGAGACCGTGGCCTTAGTTAAGGCACAGTCCCAGCTGTTGCCTTGTGTGAAAATGGGAAGACACGGAAAACCATCTCCAGAGTTGCTCACAGTAGGGTCGAACCCACTATCTCCCGAATGCAAGCTTACAGCTTCATGACTCAAACCGCGCAGCCACTCGCTCTGGAAATGCAAGATTTAACTCTGTCTTTGGTTCGAAAATAAAAGAAGCGTAAGAATAACGAGTGAGAGCAAGAAAATTAAATAACGATTTGTGTTCGTTGTGTTATCGATTATATTGTTATATTTAGTGTTTCAGATTATTTACATTTCAATTGTATCAATGAAAATAAAATATGGACTTTTCCCAATGTTACAAAACTAAATGTAATTCCCTCATAAAATTATGTATTTCTATGAAAAGAGAAACCAAATATTCTTTTCAATTACACGCGGCTATTCTGTATCAAAATAGCACTATGTCTCGGTCAAGAGAGCTATCTGGCAACAGATATCCAGCAGCACTAAAATTTACGTCACTTGCTGCCCTAGATGCAGGAATTGGGGGGGGGGGGGATTCGCGCAATAGTTGCAAGTTTGGGGTAGAGAGTACAGCTTTTATTCCATCATTTAAGTGGATCGTCGTCATCGATTGCATCTCTGGAAAGATAAAGGTCAAGTTCGTATTTGCCTCATCAGACTGCAAGTAATTATTTCATTCTTTGCTTGGTGACCGGAGAGTTGTTACGACGGATGGATCTAAAAAGAACAGCAAAAATGAGAATACATTATATTGTAACAAAATAAAACGTATACATAAACATAGGACTTACAGCCATACCATCACAGGGTGTGGGGATATCACAGTAGTGTGCTTTACGGCACTGGACAAATTCTCTCTTTTCTTGGGGCAGAAATTGTAGCTTACAAAAAGATGGCCAAAGGAATGTACCTATTTTGTGCACTTCTTCAGATGATACTTGATGATGCTTGTTGTTCAAAGGTGCCTGACATCTAGGTATCGGTCCTCAGATGATACTTTCTCTTGCAAGTAGTGGAGTGCAAGTCCTTTAAGTTTCCGAAACTTCTATTAAAATAATAACAAATGTAATAAAGACTTGTGCGGAAAAATGCCGTTCTCAGTAGAGTAATATATTGTATATCTGTTTTCATAGGTGCCGAGTAAAGTTGTAACGTACCTCAGTGTCATCTGTTTGTCTGCAGCAGACAGATTTAAGCTTATGGACCTACGGAAGTATCAATTGAATCGTCGGGTATGCATCTCCTTGGTCGCCTCTTTAAAGGGTTTTAGAAAGGTGACGAGATGTCCCACCAGATCGTTATCATAGCCTTCTAACTTATCCAGTAACTCAAATTGTATAGTATTGTACAAAATCTGAATTCAACATAGTATACGGACTATTCGATCTAGTTACGATTTCATGTTTTAGTGTTGTTTCTTAATTTGATTCCAGGTAAACTTCAACAAAATCGTGCTTCAATACTGACCGTAATGACAGTAAGGTTCAAGGTTCAAGTTTGATCCTCGATCGGTCGTGAAACAGATGTTCGATGAGCTTGTCTTTGATTTCCTATGATATTTTCTCCAGTTCCTTCGCTTATCTGGGCAAACTGATATCGCTAAGACAAGGCTTTTCATTGGCCATTTAGGATCAACCTAATGAGCATCTTCATTCTTATTTCAGCGGTCTTTGTTCGTGTTAAGAGAGATGGTTTTAGAATGGTGTAGAATATCGTTAACATTTACTCCTCCATACTGTGCACTAATATTTACTAGTCCTTGGGACATCTCACGAAAGCCATCATTCAACACGACACTGAAAGAACGTAAATCAGAAGTGCACATTATTACACATTTGTACGTAAGCAATTTTTAACAGCTTGTGGTATAGTATACCTGTCTTCAGTCGACACGTACTTTACAGACGTGTGACCTCAGATGTGGTGTTTCAGCCGGTTGTTAACAATGAAGAACACTGTTTACAGGATACGTAGTCTACTTGCTTACCATCCTGATTAATTGCTACAGAAAATTTTCCCACATATCACTGTTGAAGGCTACTTGCTTCCTTAAACTGTCTTCGTGACTTCGAAATTTATCCTTCACTATGTCTTTACTTTCCCGTTCCATGTTTACTAGGCAACCATCACCACGAGTGGGCCTTGCTCGTCACGAGCGTCACTCACTCCCAGTTCGCTGACGGGCGATAAAGACTCGCACAGTCGCTCCATCAAGTGGTGTACTAGCCAGCACCTCTAAGTGGTGCTAAAGAGGTGCTGTACTAGCCAACGAACTGATCCTTGCTCACACTCGAACGACACGCGACAATGTAGGGATCTATTTTATTATCGATTCTGTTCCGTACAGAGGGAAATGTCCGGAATGTGGGTTAGGATATTCTTACCTGTAGTAAATTAACCGAATTTGCGCAACGTTTTTGGCCACTCGAGACGTTTTTAGGTTATTATTCATCACTAAAAATAATATATTATAAGATACTCTTAAAATTCAATTCCATAATTTTATTTATTCAAATCTCTAACTTGCATTTTTCCTTAATACACGAAAATGCATTTATTAGGACATAAAAGAAGCAACATAGCCTTCCCCTCCCCAATGGAGAGAACCATGACCTACAGCACTTCCCTCAAACCCTTACTTCCTCGCAACAGAGTTCAATGCTCACAGAAATTCTCCACTTATTCCTCTGCTTAGCTACTCGGCAACCTCACGACCACAGTCCGGAAGCAGTTTGTGAAGGCGACGAACTACTCTTTAGCAGCTTAGGTAAGTAAAGAAACATTTCTATAAGTTAATAAGGTGACGCTTGAAAACTACTATAATGATTTGTTATTACTTGTTCATAAAATCACCAATTCTCAATCATCGACAAGTTTACGCAACGTAAACAATATTGCACATATATTCTGTGCCGAACCAAGCCTGCCTTGGTGATGCACTTCCTTTATCCCTACTTCTCCTTGACTGTCGTTGTCGCCATTAGCGATAACATTACCCGAATGTGACGCGAAACTTACAGTTTCTCATTGAAGATGGCGCTCTAGCCATCTGTGTTTATACACAGTCTCTTTGACAGTCTGTCTCTCACTCTCCGAGTGTTAAGTTCGTCTGCTCGTGACACCAACAATGGAGGGATCGAAAGTGATAAACAAACTGGGATTTAAAATGTGCTTCTTGATCTACGAATTGCTATTATCGTGGATTCACTTGTTTCAATGTTCGGCTGTCTGCTGGGAGTTATTTTGATTGAGGTAAATATTTCGAGACTCCTGATTGCTGCTCCCAGGTATTCATTCATTTTATTTCACTTCACGTGCCAGTTACAAGAACGATTCTGTGTGATTGTATTTCGGCAGTCTTTTATCACCTGTCTTTGCAGGCTCTTAATTAATTTTGTGTATGTTTTAAATTTTTATTTCTTTGTGTGCACACGCGCGAGAACGGAGAGTGGGCCTGTGTGTTTGTGGGTTTTGAGACCATGCACTTCTGTTTACTCATCGTTTGGAATCATGGCTGAGCATTGGTATATTGTGTGATTTGACGCTACGGGGTTTAATCCATGTTTGTCCACGTAGGGCAATTTGGATATCCCGTGTAGCGGGTCGACGAATGTTGTGATTGCTACGATTATATTTGGATCAGCCTTGCCATTTTTGCGGCGGTCCAGCACTGCATCTGTAGTGTTCGAACCAAGCTCGTGAGCCCATGATATCCGTCGCTATCCTGTGCGAAAGTATACGTCGCGTGCCTTTACACTCCGGCCTGATCTGGGTCGATTTATATTGGGTCTCTTTTCTTGTTCATACGTGTGCGTGCGTGCGTGCGTGCGTGCGTGTGTGTGTGTGTGTGTGTGTGTGTGTGTGTGTGTGTGTGTGTGTGTGTGTGTGTGTGTGTGTGTGTGTGTGTGTGTGTGTGTGTGCGTGCGTGCGCGCGCGCGCTTGCGGGCCTGTGCTGTCTGTATACGGTCTGTAGTACTCTCCGTATCTCGTAATTTTAATTTTTCTTTCTTTTTCTTTTATTTTTCGTTTTAGTTGGCCGGTTTGGGCCATGTGTAGAGAGCTATTTTATATTTCTACGCCGCTATTTGCTCCATTGTCGGCGATTAGTTTTTGTTCTTGTAACTGTGGCAACATCATCTTTTTCTTTTGCTTCTGCTCCTTTGGGAGGCTGTGCTCTGGCATTGTTGTGACGCGCTAGCATCGAGTGGACGCTCGCTTGGAGCACGGATGCCAACTGTTGATATGTGCGCGGCCCGTATTAGCGGGACTGTATTATCCCTTTCATGGTTCCATTTTCTGATTCTTTGGTAACGTGTTTCATCTCACATTATTTTTCTGAAACGAATTTGTAATTTTATGTGGTCATACGGAAGTGAGTAGTGCGATCGTGTGTACTGTCGCCGTGCTACACGAAACTTACTATGGCAATGAACGGGATACTACCTGATGTTCCATTTTTCTGCAGTTATGTAAGCAACTTTTAATGCAGCCTCACATTTTTGTTTACATTTTAATA
Organism: Anabrus simplex; assembly: GCF_040414725.1. Classification (NCBI taxonomy): domain Eukaryota; kingdom Metazoa; phylum Arthropoda; class Insecta; order Orthoptera; family Tettigoniidae; genus Anabrus; species Anabrus simplex. The sequence continues at coordinate 490,280,919 of NC_090266.1, forward strand.
TTATGTGTGTTTATAATAAGCCCCAGTTTCTTTGATCCATTCGTTTATTAATGGGGGTTACGGGTTCTTGCCTTTCTGTCCTTTCTCTCCCCCCCTTTTGTCTACGCACGGGTCCACCTCCGAACTGTTTTAGTTCGTTCCAGTCCGTCCACGGCAATTTATGAAGAGAGGTAAGTGAGGTAAGTATCTGCGCGTGTATGTCGTGTACTGTGTTGATGTGTTATGGTAGCTGGGAAGGGGGGTGGTAGAATACGCGCATGATTTAAAGTGATTTGATGGAATCTGAGGATGTTTAACAGTGTGGATTTTTACAGGCATGTTATAGTGTTATATGTCCGACTCGTTGGTCGAATGGTCAGCGTGCTGGCCTTCGGTTCAGAGAGTCCCGGGTTCGATTCCCGGTCGAGTCGGGGATTTTAACCTTCATTGGTTAATTCCAATGGCTCGGGGGCTGGGTGTTTGTGCTGTCCCAACATCCCTGCAACTCACACACCACACATAACACTATCCTTCACCACAATGGCACGCAGTTACCTACACATGGCAGATGCCGCCCACCCTCATCGGAGAGTCTGCCTCACAAGGGCTGCACTCAGCTAGAAACAGCCACACGAAATTATGTTATATGTGTTATAAGTAGTGTTTCCGACAGACTAAAAAGCCTTGAAGTTACATCACTAAGTCGACACTGGAAAATATGGCTTCCTTCCTTTAAAAAAGGAACGAGAGAACAAACAGTTTAATTCCGAAAGCGCATCCGAATGTATATTCACTGATCAAGGCTCTTCGACATGACGCGGATTACTACGGTCATCAATTTGACAGGATAGTTTTGAATATCGAGGGGAAAAGAATTAAGATTGAAGAAGGCAGAAGGAAGTGACGATCGATAAGATTTCAAAAGCCTTTAAAAAAAAAACCCTTGAAGTTGATGGCAATCTAATATCATTCCTTGTTTGCGTGGCTTACGCTCAGAAATTGCAGTGAAACTAACTGGAATATTACTGGACACTATAGTAAATCATGTAAATATTCTGAATCACAATTGAGAAAGAAAAAAAATGACAATGGAATATCACTTGGGTAGTCACGCAAAGATGTAAATATTAGAATAATCATTAAAAAGGAGAACACTTTTACAAACTTACTTAAAATAAGCAAATATATCTATGAGGAAGACAAAGAGGCTACCTCCCCGTGGTGTTCCCCGGAAACGGTGTAAAGACGGCTAAATCTCTCTTATAATTTATAAAATTAACAGTTACTTATAAAGTGCATCCAAATTTTCTACTGTGATTACAAAGAAAAACGAAGTACTGTACGTTTTTAATATTAGAGTATATGTAAATCGAGGCTCCGTGCAAATGCCAACATCCTGCTTCTGAATTACCTAGTACTGTTATGTACAGTGAAGTGCTCACTCCGTGCAAGTGTTCCGACCCCGAAGATAAACTGATTGTGTATTAATTTTATCCAATGCGTATATATCCAGCCTCTGGTCATGATAAATATTCGTATAAATAATTAGTCTTCCTTTGCAGATATCACTCAAAATTTCTCCACGTATACAAACTAATACTTTTTCCTTTTTCTTTTTTGCTAGTTGCTTTACGTCGCACAGACACAGATAGGTCTTATGGCGACGATGGGACAGGAAAGGGCTAGGAGTGGGAAGGAAGCGGCCGTGGCCTTAAGGTACAGCCCCAGCATTTGCCTGGCGTAAAAATGGGAAACCACGGAAAACCATTTTCAGGGCTGCCGACAGTGGGATTCGAACCTACTATCTCCCGAATACTGGATACTGGCCGCACTTAAGCGACTGCAGCTATCGAGCTCGGTCTAATTAATACTGCCGAGATATCAGCATAGATAGAATAAGGACATAACTTATTTATTGATTATCACGATGCATTTCAAGAAATTACACGATTTCATTAATTTTGTTACTTGCTACTTCTTTCACGTCGCGCCGACTCAGATATGTCTTAATGCGACAATGGGGTAAAACAGATATAGAGTGAGAATGAAGCGACCGTAGCCTTAAAGAAATGGGAAACCAGAGAAAAACGTATTCAGGGCAGTCGACAGTGGGGTTCGATCCCACTATCTCCCAAATGCAAGCCCACAGCTATGTGACCCGAACCATGTAGCTAACTCGTTCGGTGATTCTGTAATTTTATCTAGGCATTCTTCACTTTGCTTACAGCCAGATATAGAATCCAGCCTGTATTCACAGCTCTGATTATGACATACCTAAATGTGACTGCGACTGTCTAATCCACCTGTCAGTGTTCAATATTCGCGTAAATATTGAGGACGCACCTCCTTCAACCCCCCCCCCCCCCCTCTCAGAGATTCGTAGCTCTTTGGAGAGACTGACGTAGGCGATTTCAGACTGATAATTTAGGGACGGAGAGCGATGGCTTCTACGTGTTCTATTTAATCACCAATGTAATAGATATTACATCACCCTGAAACACTTCCGTTCTTTGATTAACTTCTGACTAAGACACGCGTTCCTAAAAACGGGCCATTCTTAACTTATGGACCCAGTGGTGGAGATTAGGGACCGGGGGGCGGGGGAGGGTCATGGCAGTTTTATTCCATATTAGCTGCCTGAAACTAGGAATTATTTCTTAAAAAAGCAATTTGTACAGGCTCTGTTATCTTACCAGCAAATGCGTTCCTTCATTTTCTTTAATTATTAACAAATGCGGGTAATTTTTGTCTGTACATTTTACCCCTCCCCCCACAGTTCTAGTTTCCGATCGCCACTACTGTAATCAACCTTCCAGGTTTCCCATACAACAGAAAGAGTTACTTTCCAGTGCCTACGAAGGCACCAATATACTTTGTTTCAGAACTGATACATTATCTACAGTAGGCCCTATAGCTTGTTCTGATGAATTAAAACTGTAATTTGACTACTTACTTGTGAACATCATGCAAGCTCATGAGCAGTCAGGAAGATACACCACTTACCTGCAAGAAAAAAAGAACTTTAGTCACGTTTCAGTTACACACAATGCAGTATATTTATACATCTAGATATAGGGCAGTGGAGGTGGTGACTGATTATGATAGCTTTTACATACACATGAATCTAGAGAACCTATTATCTCTCATTTCGGTACCCTTAAATGCCAACTGGACTGACATTCTACAAAGGGCATAGAAAGATCGTGGATGACCAACTGTCGCACACACCAGCCTTAGTACTATATAAGGTTGACCGCTGAACGAACAGTTTCCTAGAAAATCTTAATATCGGCCTACAATGAATCATAATTTTATGATTGGCATTTTATTGCACTTTGTCCCCAAACACAGGTAACTTGAGACAAAAGCATCCTGAATTCAACAATGCAACATAGTTTAATGCTAGTGGCTTTACGTCGCACCGACACAGATAGGTCTTATGGCGACGATGGGATAGGAAAGGCCTAGGAGTTGGAAGGAAGCGGTCGTGGCCTTAATTAGGGTACAGCCCCAGCATTTTCCGGGTGTGAAAAGGGGAAACCACGGAAAACCATCTTCAGGGCTGCCGACAGTGAGATTCGAACCCACTATCTCCCGGATGCAAGCTCACAGCCGCGCGCTCCTAATCGCACGGCCAACTCGCCCGGTCATAGTTTAATGAACAGTCCATGTCCATGTATTTAGCAAAAAATGCTTCAACAGAACAATAACACATCTCCCTTTAAGGTTTGAACCTATGCTACAGTACGCAGATACGATCTCAGGAGATTGCCCTCCTTCAAGAAAATGCCAACAGTTGCTTTTACTAAAGTATGCGCAGTTGTAGAGATATTTCGTAAATTTCTTGCGGATGAAATAAATGGAAATTATTTTAGGATCTTTGACCCAACGATGGAATATTACAATTGTTATATATATTTGTTTCACGTCGCATCGACACAGATAGGTATTATGGCAACGATACTATTGTCATTCAAAGTGACAGTATTGCTGTCACAACTAAATTTACCATAAAAAACCTTGTCAGATCACTCGAGAAAGTTTACCACAGAAGTCAAACAAAATTCCAGTTAGGCTACGTAGCTTTTATGGACCTAGCAACTTCTAACCCATCAAATGGTTTTTCTGTACTTGTGTACATAACTATAAAAATCCAATGCACTTTTAAACCAGAATGGTAAAGGAATATTTGTAACTGCGATTAAAATTTGGGCGAGAATGTGTTTACAACAGCTTATCAGAGCTGAAATTCAAACAGGTGGAAATCAATTTCACTCTCGAATCAATTGGCAGACGCCATACGGTGCTTTGACAAACTGAGTTGTCCTTGTCAGTGAAGTCACAAGGTGGGATTTTTCCCCAAGTGGTTTAACGTCGCACTAACTACACAGTTCAAAAAATGAGGGGAACATGTTTTGCAACGTCCGGTATTTGAACGTTAATTTGGTAGATGAGGTTCCAACGGTCGTACAGCATACCTTGAGACTTTAGCTACTCAGGGTATGTCAAATCGAAGTTATACTTCATCTGTAGGCGTAGCCATGCATTAAACGGTCAAGTGACCCCTCAAAACAAAGTTAATAGCGGTGCGTCCGTGTGTCGTAAGGTAAACGGACTACTGCGGTCATTTGAGCACGTTCTACGTCAACCAGCACATCCCATGAGACATCTTAACGAGGTTCAAGTCGCAAGGCTCGTTACTTTGATCTAGGAAGGATGGACTTTTCGTCGTGTTGCTGTGGGTCTCAATGTCTCTCCGTCACATATTCAACGCTTGTGGAATCGCCACAATGAGACAGGACAATTCACAAGGAGGGTTGGACAAATTCGTGGTTGCATGACAACCCCACAGGATGACCGATATCTGACCATCTGTGCGTTGCGGCGTCGTTCAGCAACTTCCAGAGAACTGCAACAAGACCTCAGAAAGGTCACAGGAGTCACTGTGTCTGACCAGACAGTAAGGATCAGTTAAAAAGAAATGTCCTTACGACCCAGACATCCTATTCGAGAGCCCTGTTTAACGCAGCAACATCCCGCAGCTCGCCTTCTGTTTGCCTGAACCCACGTCAACTGGTAACTTCGCCAATGGAGACCTGTGTTGTTCACAGATGAGTCCAGATTTCCCCTGACACAGCGTGATGGACGTAAACATGTATGGAGACGCCGTGGTGAGCTGTATATGCCAAACGTTGTCCAGGAAGGCGACCGATTCGGACAAGGTTCTGTGATGCTGTGGGATGGCATCATTAATGATAGCCGTACGGATCTCGTCGTCCGCGGTAATCTTGCCACTGCCGGGTACATCGAGTAGGTACTGCTACAGCATGTGTTGGTTGCTGCATACGGTGTTGGCCCTGAATGCGTACTCATGCACGACAATGCCAGGGCTCATGTAGCGAGCATCACCAGAGCTGTCTCGCGAGAACTGGACATTCAAGAGATGGAATGGCCAGCAGTGAGTCCCCACCTTAATCCCATAGAGCATGTGTGGGATAGGCGTGACAGAAGTGTTCGTGGGCGTCCTGTTCCACCACGGACTCTCGAAGACCTCGAACAGGCTATCACTGAAGAATGGGACCTGATACCGCAACGTGACCTCCGTCGACTTATACGGAGCATGCCACGCTGTGATAAATGCTCATAGAGGACATACACCATAATGAAGCTCTCCAACTATGATAAAAATCCACCCTGGAGGACTTATCACTTTGTTTTCGCCCTTATTTGGACATTTCCGTTTGTATTCTGAAAATGAACGCTCATCCATCGATGTTCTTCTGTATACTTCAAGTTTTAGTTTGTAATATACCTGGGTGTGAGGTAATGTTTTGTGGAGCACGGCATACGTTCAAAAACATGTTCCCCTAATTTTTTGAACTGTGTAGGTAAGATTTTTGGCGACGATAGGATAGGGAAGGGAAGGGAAGGAGGCAGGTTAATTGGGGTACTGCCCCAGCATTTGCCTGGTGTGAAAATGGGAAACCACGGAAAGCCATCTTTAGGACTGCCGACAGTGGGGTTCAAATCCACTATAGCCCGAATGCAAGCTTACAGCTACGCGTCCATGCCGCGCAGCCAACTCGCTCAGTCCAATGTGCGATTGGAATGATATACATTGTTTGTACTTGTTCTGTAAGATATATAATTGACATTTTTATTACGAAAGTAAATATTCAAAAACCTAAATTGGAAACATTTAACTTTCTATCCTTTTCACCTTCTTCCTGGCCTATTTTCCAATTTATTGGGGTCGACACTTGATGCTGATTTCACACAGTTTTACAACCGGATAATCTTCCTAACGCCAACCCTACGTAGAGGGCTTATTTCACTATTTGTTTCTGTGGTGACTAGTAGTGCGATACGTTTTATGTAGATGAAGAGAAGTGTATTAAGTTGAACACAGGTACCCAGTCCCTGAGCCAGAGCAATTTACCACACACAGTTAAAATCCTCAGACCTGTCGGGAATCGCACCCGCTGCCCTCTGAACTGAAGGCCAGTATGTTGACCATTCAGCCAAGACGCCAAGCAACTTTCAACTTCTGATATCTGAATATTTTGGTTTTAAAGAAGAAATTAGACTAAGTGCAAGAGACACAAGTTAGCGATGTAGACGCAATTCGTTTAAGGAGTTTACTTTTATCTGAATGTGCGTGCTGGTCGGTGGCCTATATATTTTTATACTATTATTTTGTAGTTAAATCTTAAAAAATACTAGTCTTGAAGTACTGGCCTCACTCTTTTTCGTTTCAATGGTGAACTACCAAACAGACCAAGTGAAACACTAGAAAGGAAAATCAGAGGAAAGTGTGTTTGCCATTTGCAGATTTATTATTATTATTATTATTATTATTATTATTATTATTATTATTATTATTATTATTATTATTATTATTATATTATTCACTTCACGTCACACCGAAACAGATAGGTCTTATGGCGACGACGGGAGAGGGCGGAAGGGAAGCGACCGTGGCCTTTAATGAGGTACAGCCCCAGCATTTGCCTGGTGTGAAAATGGGAAACAGCGGAAAACCATCTTCAGGGCTGGCGAAAGTGGAGTTCAAACCCACTATCTCCCGAATACTGGATACTGGCCGCACTTAAGCGACTGCAGCTATCGAGCTCGGTTTCTTCCCAATCGTTCCACGGAAATGTTAAGGTAGCATCAAATCAAGTTCAGGAATAAGTAAATTTTCCTGTACATTCAAGTAAGGACTGGTAATACTACACACCTAAAATCATGCAGATTATAAGTCAGTTCCTACACATCCAGGTTCACTGATCTGATGAACCAAAAGGAATCCACCAGCAATACAATCTGAAATTGGGAACTTAAATAATTTCATCAGAAATCACATTACTTTTTCGCATACTCGCGGGCGCTCTGAATGAAATCTACAGTACAATACTCACTTGAAATCCCCCATCGAACATGCCCGTAATTTTAATCGGATCCCGAATATCCGTAAGTCCTACGCTCCAATGTTAAAGAGCGACGAGAGGAACTTACTGCCTTCCTCTTTTGCGAAGTGTGCTAGGCTGACATGCCTGTATTCCACTGAACATGGCTCTTCGTAAGATACGATTAACAGAAAAATGCAGATCTTGCAGACATATTACGTGGTAGGTGTACTCAACGAAAGCGAAGTTTTCAATACTACTTCTACGTAATGTTTGTTGTCAAATGCGTGGTTATCGGTCCTTGATGATAACCAACAGGAATAAATGAGACAGTAACTCTCCATACACCTGACCAAAAACTTGGAAGAAAGTAAGATGCACAGAGGAAGGAAGGAAGGAAGGAAAGATTAAGGAATTCATCCCAAAGACGAGAAATAATTTGAAAACTAACACTGTTTAGGAAGCCTTATTAAAAACAGAGTCTGCAAGTCTTAAAACGCGATAAAATGAAAGAAATGTTAGGTCTCGGAGATCCGAATAGAGTAGCAGATAACGAGAAGTGCGTATGGAGCAAAAATGAGAAATGAACTCCGCTCAAACAAGTGGAAGAATTACCCAAATAAACTCGGTGTCCTATAACTGCCGTAAGAACCCTCAGATCGTGACCACCTAGCGTAATTGATGGAAATACAGCAAACATTACATTAGTACGTACGATACTGAATAAGCAAAAAAGTTTAGAATAACAAGAGTGAGATAATGTTACAGAATGCCGTTAATTGTATCAAAGATATAACCAAGAAATGTAAACTTTGACAAACTAATATGTTTTTCTTCCAATATACAGTATAATGCAAGTAAACAGTAATAACGAAAAGGTTAGGTACTATTTTTTGAGGTCATCCCTTCCTCACTCTGCTTTAGTACCGTGTATAGCCTTCTCTGGCACTGCTCAGATCTTTAACACTGTGTTACCATCAGTACAATAACGTCCGACTCGTTGGCTGAACGGTCAGCGTACTGGCCTTCGGTTCAGAGGGTCCCGGGTTCGATTCCCGGCCGGGTCGGGGATTTTAACCTTCATTGGTTAATTCCAGTGGTCCGGGGGCTGGGTGTCTGTGCTGTCCCCAACATCCCTGCAACTCACACACCACACATAACACTATCCTCCACCACAATAACACGCAGTTACCTACACATGGCAGATGCCGCCCACCCTCATCGGAGGGTCTGCCTTGCAAGGGCTGCACTCGGCTAGAAATAGCCACACGAAATTAGTACAATGACGTCGTCTTGGGGAAGGAGGTCCCATTCCATCTGGACAACTTTAATGGGGTCCGGGATTGTCCGTGGAGTGTTTGAACGATCAAAAACTCCGTTTTCAATAATAATAATAATAATAATAACTTTACGTCCCACTAACTATTTTTACGGTTTTCGGAGTCTCCGACGCACCGGAATTTTATCCTACGGGAGATATTTTGCGTGCCGGTAAATGTACCGGCACGGGGCTGACCTTCAAATACCAGAACATGCCAATATCGGCTCAGAAAGCCAGCGTCTACCCTAAACCGTCTGAGCTACTCAGCTCGGTCCCCTGCATTTTCCGTGCAGTTCATGTCCGATGAATTATCCTCTCTCATGAAATTCCTCAAAAGGGATACATACCTTGCTGTTTTATTCCACCGTGCCCTTCAAGTCTCCACGCCCCTCTGTCGTCATATATCTGGCCTACATGATATCAGTGATTCATCTGCAAACGTAACATTACGCCATTCATCCAACCCCTAATGAAGATTTTAGATAACAACTTCTCTAAACGCGATGACGATTCTTAAGTATATCGTATGGCTTTTAGTGCCGGGATATCCCAGATGCAGGTCATTTTATTTGACACCCGTAGGCGACCTGCGCGTCGTGATGAAGATGAAATGATGAAGACAACGCATACACCCAGCCCCCCGTGCCGTAGGAATTAACCAATTACGGTTAAAATCCCCGACCCGGCCGGGAATCGAACCCCGGACCCTCTGAACCGAAGGCCAGTACGCTGACCGTTCAGCCACCGAGTCGGACGATTCTTAAGTGGAACACGTGGAATCGATCGAAATGACCTTAATTGGGCACTATGTAGCCGACTACGGGCAGTATATGCAGATAAATGGACCCCGGTTGCCCTCAAGTTGTCATCTCATAATTGTTCAACAGTCGAAGTTAGTCCCCTCTGTCTTGTTACGCAGATATAGCAATCTCGACGTGGCGTTGTTACCCTCGGTGTGTCAGTCACATCACTGGTCTTACAGTGCCTTTTCCACGTATGTGACACTGCACTTGGGTAACCCCTACGATGCGTGATACTCAGGGAGCTCAGAAAAAATATTCTTCACAGCTCCCAGGTGATACTGCTGCTTGTGTATGTCGACCCTGAATCATTGCCACAATTCTGGCTCTGTCACACTGGGAATACCCATTACACATGAAACAAACACTAGCTGAAGCTCTAATTGCACGGTATACACTACCAGTCTTCATCTGAAATGGTAGTGTTTACACAAGGCTCAACGAAGACAGTAGGCAGGGAAGATAGACCATTTGTTGCTAATAAGAATCACGAGGCGCCCAGTACATGCTGTTTCTCTGAACCAATTATTATGATGGTAAGTAATGATAACCCTTCTGAGAATGCTGTTCTTAATTCGCATACCCCAGTCATCGAAATAATGTACAGTACACTCTACAGACACACAATAACACGCGAACATGGATGGACAAGGATGTCCTCAGTTGTTGCGAAAAAATGGCCTATCTAGACTAATGTTGTTATAGTTAAGAGTACAGAGTGTACTAGAGATTGAAATACGAACCATCCCCTGTACACGCTGATTGAGCCTATAGGGAAGGCGAGAACATTGATCTAAAAAAGGGTATTCTACAGATCAAGAATCTAGAGGTATCCCAGGAGGAGATACAGCTGAAATAAGAGGAAAACAGTTGGTGTTAATCCATCATTAAAACCAAAAGAAATATACGCGAAGAAACAGGTAGACCTTTATTACAAGTCTGAAAGTTATGCACGAGGAATGGGTAGTAAAGAAGAGACAGAAATGTAAACAAGCAATTTAATTACTTGTGTATACGGGGCTCTCTACCACTTATAACAGGAGTGCACATACTCTACCAAGAAGGGCCTAGTCCCAAAGTCGTCGTCTTCTTCTTCTTCTTCTACCGCCTTTCCCACACCTGTGGGGTCGCGGGTGCGAACTGTGTCGCACATGTGGATTTGGCCCTGTTTTATGCTTTTCCTGACGCCAACCCTATATGAAGGGATGTAATCACTATTGCGTGTTTCTGTGGTGGTTGGTAGTGTAGTGTGTTGTGCGAATATGAAGATGAAAGTGTTGGGACAAACAGAAACACCCAGTCCCCGGGCCAGAAGACTTAATTAGAGGCGATTAAAATCCCGGACCCGGCCGGGAATCGAGCCCGGGACTCTCTGAACCGAAAGCCTCAACGTTGACCATTCAGCCAATGAGTCGGACGGCCTAGTCCTAAAGTATTCCAAACTAAATTAATGATAATGTTATTGGTTTTTACGCCCCACTAACTACTTTTACGGTTTTCGGAGACGCCGAGGTCCCGGAATTTAGTCCCTCAGGAGTTCTTTTACGTGCCTGTATATCTACCGATACGAGGCTGACGCATTTGAACACCTTCAAATACCACGGGAGTGAGCCAGGATCGAACCTGCCTAGTTCGGGTCAGATGGCCAGCGCTTCAACCGTCTGAGCCACTCAGCCCGGCCAAACTAAATTAATCTAGTTATGTGCTATATCACTATGAATGCACACTCCATAAATGTACGAATATCATACGAAAGGACATTAACATATAGAAGCTTCATCTACCATCGGAATGAACAAGGAGCACATGTTCAGAAAGCTATCCCTGGACATTTTATTTGGATTTAACTAGCGACAACTAAGACTTACGGTGAACGGCACATGCACTCTTCACTCCCACAAAATGACACATCCAGCTGTCTCCTCTCTGAATGAAAACCTACAACCTGTTTTCCGGTCATTGTCCGGGTCAGAGATGTAATGAATGAAGCAGATATAGGCTGTTAATGCGATGGGGTCGCCGCTCCCAAAGTGATTTATTAATGAATGATAGATATTATGAAATGAGAATGGAGTGTGTTGCTGGAATGAAAGATGACAGGGAAAACAGGAGTACCCGGAGGAAAAAAAGTCCCGCCTCCGCTTTGTCCAGCATAAATCTCACATGGAGTGACCGGGATTTGAACCACGGTATCCAGCGGTGAGAGGCCGACGCGCTGCCGTCTGAGCCACGGAGGCTCCTGTCTCCTCTCTATTATACAAAATGTAACCCATGGTGTTATAGTCCTCAAGGACCTTAGCCTTCCAAGCTACCGTTCCTCAGCCCGAAAGCCTTTAGATTACGAAGTAACGCGTGGTCAGCGCAACGAATCCTCTCTGCCGTTATTCTTGGCTTTCTAGAGTTGAGCCAATATCTCACCACCAGACACCTTCTTAATCGTTTTCTCGCAGGTTGAGTGAACCTCGAAACAGCCCTTAGATCCAGGTAAAAATTTCTGGCCTGGCCGGGAATCGAAGCCGTGGCCCCTGGGTTAGAGGCAGGCTCGCTACTCCTAGGCCGCGGAGCCAGCCATCATCCCTCTATACTATATACTTTTATTAAACAAAACAATATAGAAGAACTATATCGTCGTTGCAATGTCTGAGAAATGCTGACACGCTGTACATATTTACAAGAATAAGAATTATTTTCTGTAACTGGCACAATGCTGAACATTAGATGACAGAACCTTACCGGTCAACGTTCTACGCTGAAGTATTTCAGATTGTGGTTTTCGAAAGCGCAACGACGATACAGTCAACAGTGTACAGGCGTAATTATTCGGCGTACGCGGAAACCCCACCAACTCGAATGGCAGGAAATGTAAGTCACAGACAGTGAGAGGATACAAAATGCAAGCAGTTTCACTTCGACTTCCCATGACGTAAACAGAATTATTACAGCACACGGCATTATCGCACATCGAGCGGCTGTTTCACGATCAAGGCCAGGAGAAAGCAGGCAGAGGTTATAAAACATGAACAAGGTCGCAGCCGGTGGAAATAGTAAAGAATCTTGCTCGTCTGAGTAGCGGAAACCGAAGAACTTATCTCAACAAGTTGCTTTACGTCGTACCGACACAGATAGGTCTTAATGGCGACGATGGGATAGGAGTGGGAAGGAATCGGCCGTGGCTTTAATTAAGGTACAGCCCCAGCATTTGCCTGGTGAGTTAATGGGAAACCACGGATTACAATCTTCAGAGCTGCCGACAGTGGGATTCGAACCCACTATATCCTGAATACTGGATATTGGCCGCATTTAAGCGACTGCAGCTATCGAGCTCGGTAGAACTTATCTCTGGGATGCTCGCAGAAACAAAAGCAAACAGTGAATGTGATCAAATGCTTAATCTTTACTTGGATCCATACATGGTTGCATGGGTCTGGTGGGGAAAGAGACGACGACTAGACGTTTTCATTCCCCGTCGGGCGAGGCGGGCCACTCAAAGGGTAACGCCCTCTCTCAGGCCGAGGGGAAAGGGAAGCTATTTCTTCACTTAAGGAGCTATGAACTGATCGCCATAAGTGAGTATTTAAGACAGATCCTGGGTTATAATAGCCTCTCCCCGGGTAGGCCTATCTTGCGCTGACTCCAATGAGCGTGACAGTATGCTACTCTTAGGTCCCTGAGCCACGATTCTATCCTGGGCTCGAATAATTAGTTCGCACTACCCCAGTCATCGAAATAATGTACACTCTACAGACACGCAATAACACGTGAACATGGATGGTCAAGGATGTCCTCAGTTGTTGCGAAAAAAAAAAGCCCATCTAGACTAATGTGTACTAGAGATTGAAATACGAACCATCCCCGCGTTTATTAGGAGTTGTCTTACAAATCCCGGGAAAATCACTTTCATAGGGATGATGCCGAAAATCACGATTATCTTAATTTGACACACTAGTTTCAGACTACTAATCCATGTAATTAACACCAGCAAATCTGAGTATTCCGATGAAATTTACCATACAGTACACAAATTCAGAACACTTTGTGCATACCAAACGATCGAATGGAGGAATACCGACTCTTCTAGCTTCAAGCATAACTCACTGACAGATCGGAAATGAAGACGTAACAAATAATTACAGATCATAAATGAAGACATAATAAATAATGAACTGTCAATATAATAAGAATCCATGTCTTGTAGAGGAACGACACCTAATGAGAGGTCAACAAATGAAGATTATTTTTATTGGTTTGATTTCATGACAGCTGAAATCCAGAAACATGCTGTATTTTAAACAGATCGCGAAAATAGCCGCTAAGAGAATGGAAAATAATCAAAATAAACATGTTTAAATGTTTGTACACATTTTATCAGTTTGCCTAACTTTATATCCCTCTTCGCTCTGAAACACAATTGCACTCACCGTGATAATGACCGTGCCATCCTTCCTCATGACACTGTAACGACAAATATCTTAATCAACTTAACTTGATGTACTCACAGCAAAAAACACTGCAAAACGTTATAGTGGACTTACAAATTTTTGTTCATGTGAAGACGTTATAATTGAGTTTCAGATTACGAATTATATAGTAAACAAGTTGAATGTTTAAGTGTTTTAACAGGCAGTCGAAAATTACTGGGAATAAAAGCACGAGGACTTTCTCAGAAACAAAGGTGGATCAATCATCACTCCACGCACTGAAGAGCTCTCCTTGGATAAAAGTGCAAACGGTCGGTCTATCAATGCAATTGTCATTGCGTGTGAAGGTTTCCTTGTTCACTCGTGTTTCCAGTCGCACTTTCGCCGTTACATTTCTATTCCGCTTCGCCGTTTAATTTATATTCCACCACATGAGATGAATGAATACAAGTAAAGAAGAATAGGTAACTCACTGGTGTACGAAATTCAATTATGTTGACTATTTTAAATGACGATAATGAAGTACAATGTAAGACATATTGATGTACTTTCGCAATCTACTGTTCCGCAATAAAAAATGGATTCACTTTCATGGTTGGGTGGGTGACCTCGGCGCAGTATTCGAGCAAGACAAAGACGGAGGATGTTTGACTGGTTTCAACTGCCAAGCATTGAAAAAAAAGAAGTGTAAGTGGTCGCAAGGTGAGGTTAGGTAAGACTTGGCACCTGAGTCGAACAGTGTTTCGGTTAACATCGGCAAAGTTCGTCGTCTCGGGGCCGTTGGACCGATACAAGGACTCCTCTGCTCCTTCTTATCCGGTGTGAAAAGAAAACGTTCCACGGCATGCCACCTGGGCATGCAATGGAGCGCAAAGTTAAACGTAAGGCAGTACACATTACTGTTAGACCTGCAGTAAATATTCGACACGAAACAATGAAATTTTGGGTAAATACGAGCTCAGAAAGAACGTCCATTCTCGTTGCTTTCAAATGAATCTCGCGGATACCCACCATGAGATAAGAATTCTCCACGTGGAAACTTGCCAGTGGGGATACCCATAAGTTAAAATACCTGGCAAACGAACCTGTTACAATTAACTGTCGTTCATCGTCTGTAATGGGCGACTTACGCAAAAACAAAAGTACTTCTTTCCTATTGTGCCGTGCGTCACATCATTACGTTCTCTTGAAATGAAAATGTTTAAAAATCAACGAATTGTATTAGTAACTAACCGGACAAGTGCCCCAGAAGTTCATAATTATGCATATGAAAGGTCTAAACACATATTAAGAGAAGGAAATATAGCTTAAATTTTCGTTTGATGAACAGAAGAATAGGCCACATTCTTCGTCTTAATGAGAACTTACGGTTTTAGCACAGGTGCCTAACAATGCACACAACGTATACAGTACAACCACACAACATATATAGCTACATCGTTATGGAAGCGAGGTTCGTTTTAATGGAACTTGTTAACAAATGCACCAGCTATGTTGCACTTTTCGCACGTCTGTCGGAATATACTCCACACAGGACTTCAATTACATTAACGTACCCCATAGGTGACAAGAGGAACAGTCATGGACATCAAGAAGTGTGGGTTCGAAAGTTAGTTAAACTCACTAGTTTTCGATCTGCTGCTTGAAGGCAGTGGTAAACGAGACTAGACTGCCTCCTTTGTACAACTCGAGTTAGAAAAAACTACGGCATATTGCTGCCTGCTGTCATTTCTTGATGGATACAGTACTTTTGCATCCATCTCCTGGCACAGGCCAGAGTAAAGTGTAGCTTCCACCGAAGTCCCAGTCAACATCCATGGCTGTGACAATATGGGAGTTGCTGGGGTATGGGTGGTGCTGAGTAATGACATTCAGAGCATGACTAGTGCATCTGAGTGTTATGAAAGGTGCTGCTCATAGGGTCAGTCGTGCTGCAATAGTGCTTTGTGACCCAGTGAGGAAAGCAATGGCAAACTACCTCACTCCTTATCTTGCCTAGTACGCCTCATGTTGGTGCTGCCATTGGTTTTTGGGGTTTCCTTATAACCGCATAACCTTTGGTTGGTTATTTGAGGATCCAACCAGCCTCTGGGCTGATGACCTAACAGACAGACGGCATATTGCTTGTGTAAAGGTTATGAATGCACACTAATACATCGAGTTCGGTTTAGTTCCTGCAGCAATGAGGTAGAAATGTATTCCTTCACTAGCAAAAAAACTGCTGGTTTGAGGATGGGAGAAGGCTGCCTGATCTACAATTCTGATCAGACACTATCCTACTTGGATTCATGACTTGGGAAATTACTAATCTTAGGCCTCTACCGAAAACTGGCGGGGAGCGGGGTGTTGAATCCACTGTATCTGACACAAGGAATGTTACTGTCATTCAATGAACGTGCAGGTATGGTGTACTAAAAAGTAATTCAGATGTGCAATTGATTTTAACCGTACATACATTCCTGCCATAATAATAAAAATGAAGTATCGCCAACCAACATAAGAAGTAATTTTTTTACAAGTTGTTTTACGTCGCACCGACACAGATAGGTCTTGAGGCAGGAGAGGGCTAGGAGTGGGAAGGAAGTGGCCGTGGCCTTAAGGTACAGGCCCAGCATTTTCCTGGTGTGAAAATGGGAAACCACGGAAAACCATCTTCAGGGCTGCCGATTGGGGGGTTCGAACCCACTATCTCCCGAATACTGAATACTGGCCGCACTTAAGCGACTGCAGCTATTGAACTCTGTATATTATAGGTAAATTCTGTACTTTGCATAGTTTAAAAAAAAAAGGGCAATATGTGCATAAACTTAAAATTAAGATGTTATGCACCAGAGATATTTGAATGTTGTAACAAAACAAAATGTTCAGTATTATTTTCAAAATATTCCGTCCATTACATACACACACCTTACCGCATATTTCTGAATCATCCATGAGACCCCCCCCCCCAATAATTCTCTATTTACACTACAGCTGCACCCTCTATGCTTCTGCAACTTATATGGAAACCATTAAATCCTGATTCTAACCATCCTGTACTAGGCTACCCTCGATTTCTTATGAACTATTTTATCATTCATCTAGGTAACCTATAGTGCCAACGGCCGTAGCCGTGTTGAAACACCGGATCCCGTGAGATTCAACATTGGGAGTGGTCAGGAGTTGGATGGGTTGCCACGCGCTGTTGGTGGGGGGTAAGGGAATGGAGGAGCGGAAAGGAACTGGCCACCCTACTGCACGTAAACTCCGGCTCAGGAACACCTCTGCGGAGGTTCGGACCTGCCTTCGGGCAAAACAAACTTTACCTAGGTAACCTATACGCCCTATATGATTCAACCACGGAAGCTGGTACATAGAGCTTCATTTAACTAGTTCATTCTCAACGTCGTCTGTATCTCTTAACACTGAGTCCGGGTCCACTGCCGCAGGCCTGCAGATGGTTTTCCGCGCTTTCTCATTATCACACCAGGTAAATTATGAGGCTGTAACTCAAGGCCACGACCGTTTCCTTGTCAGTCCTAAGCCTTTCCTATCCTGTCTGTGTCGATGCGACGTAAAATCAAGAGTAACATCTAAACGAAAGGATAAGTGGACAGTATTCTAGCGGGATCTCCCGCAGCCTGACCGCAATCCTAAACAGTAGTGTACACTACACGAATATAAGTCTGTTAAATCCATAATAAGAACAGCCCAATGTCCCTTCAATTACTAAGGACTATCTGATACTGGGGTATCGGGATTTTGTACAATAGGAGTTATTTAACGTTCCAGAAGCCAAAGCTATAGTATATTTTAACACTCTCAAATTCCACCGCCCTCAGCAAGGAACGAAGACGGTATTTTTGGGACAGAAGGACAACTCGTCGACTGAGTCACGAAGTTCGCCGTGTTCTTCATACTATGCCCGCATCATTTGGAAACATACAGAAATATTAACAGAAGGGGAGGTGTTTAGTCGCACCCTAATTTTCTACCTTATCCTATTTCCGCAACAAAAGCGCTCCCTACACATTAAGCCAGCAAACCATTAAAAATTCACAAGTCATACAATAACATACATATATATGACAGACATAGGAAGGAAATGACAAATGGCAGACAGAAAACAGTCTGAAACAGTATTTTTCACACCACACTCCTTGGACGTTATGACATTCACAATTCATGATTTGCACTTTTTTTCTCCCTACAATTCGAACACGTTCATTTACAAAAACAATCAACAGTATCTTGTGCACACAGCATTTTTTGTAAAACAGTATGAGAATCTTCTGAAATTTCCAGTTTTCTATTCGACACACAATTCAGAGAAATTCAGAGCAATTAATGATTTGTCTTTCTCTATTTTCCCGATGCTGATATTGCTGAAATTTAGTCACCTATTATCATGTCGCATTACAATGCGTTCCATCATTTTAAAAACTATGTTGGTGTTTCTAGTATTTGTTTCAGATCAAAAGAAGAAAGAAAAAAGAGCGAGCATGCTCTGAGTTTTAGTGATTCTTAATATTATGACAGTACACCCAGGAACAGACTGTTTCAAGTGAAAATAGAATCATAGGGACGAGACTTTTAATTAGCTAGCCTTTAACGAGGAATTAGTGTACTTCTCAATGCGTAAAAATGAGTACACTCGAGTGCAAACATGACATTTTGTTAGTGAATTGACTTTAACGAATTATTCGGGTACTGCGATTCAGAGACGCATAGCTAAATTTTATTCAGAAATATCCTAAATGGAAACTTTTGTATGCATGTCCTGGCTGAAAACAAAAGCAAATAATAACCAAGCTTCAGAAAAATTGTTCCTAGGAGACTAGAGAGGCAAATTGGAGGCACATATCAATCACATATATTTATTGGAAAACTTAACTGTGTCAAAAGAAGCACAGTTTGATAGTGGATAATACTTCCAAATATTGAATACCTCCTGAACGAAACACAACACCGAAGAATGAATTATAAATTCGTTTCCATCAATTTTCGAAGCTTTTCGATAAATGCCGGGCATTGCCCGCCCAACAGAACAGGATAGATCATCTTTATGAAAATGATCAAGTTGGACGTAGTCGTCTTAAGGTGAATAACCGGTCCTGGTCGCTTGAGAAACAAGAGCTAGGTAGCAGCGAGGACTCGTGCAGTGACCCCAAGCCCAGCCTAGTTCAAAGTCAAGTGAGAGCTTACGTAAAACGTACTGGTCACGTCTGCACATCCCGTCACGCTAACCTGGCATATGTCCACCAACGCCATAGCGGATTTTTAGTACACTGACAATAATATATCTCAGGTCAAGTTAATTCTATCGAAGAACTAGTCTATATTTCTACAAACTTCAGGCAAGTCCTGGAATGATACATTATTTCAATATTGAGGCACGAATCCTAAACCAATATGAATCTTGTTACAAATATATCCAGCATAACAACCCAGGTCATCGCTCAGAAACAGTAGTTAGAATCACACTACCCCTAATCTCAAAACTGGTGTATCACTTTACGTCGAGGAGGACTGTTAACGATATAAGTTGTTCGGACATGGAATCGTTACAGAACAACAGACAGTGTTGCTCACAGTCCGCCCAGATAATCCACCTTCTACAACTGCAGCCGGTGACAGATACCTCCGACCGTTTCCTGGGAGGAATCCCGAAGTGAATGCTACAAGACTTGATTCGACGTTCATGGTGGCTACAAGACCTCATTTGCTAATCGTTATTCCCAACAGCAATGGTGAAGTCCAACACTTCCACCTCGGCATTATGCAGTCCGTTACAGATGGCCAGATGGGTTAGGAAATCATAGTGAACTGGTGTAAGGTACTGTGTACAAACGAATATCGCGTAAGTCTGAATCCACATGATGGCAGACAACACGATTTCTACAAAAGACGAATCTCAGTAACTCGGTAATGGAAAGGCTCTAAAGAACTAGTTTGTTATTATCTCAGCGAAGTGCTGCTCCATGGCTAAATGGTTAGCGCGCTGGCCTTTCTTTGTTCACAGGGGTCCCGGGTTCGATTCCCGACAGGGTCGGGAATTTTAACCATAATTGGTTAATTTCGCTGGCACTGGGGCTGGGTGTATGTGTCATCATTTCACCCTCATGACGACTCGCAGGTCGCCTACGGGTGTCAAATCAAAAGACCTGCATCTGGCGAGCCAAACTTGTCCTTGGACACTCCCGGCACTAAAAGCCATACGCCATTTCATTTTTTTTCATCTCAGCAAACTACAGTAAGAGGAAAAGCTGGCACCACTACGCAGACAGCTGAATAAACCGGTTAATTCGGAACAAATAGCCATAAACTAAGCTTGAGTGACTGCTAGGAGCAATTTATGTCGAGTCAGAAAATCGAAGGCGAGTGCAACAAATATGATGATGCTATTCCATCACAAGTGAAAACACCCATCAACATGGATGCACTGTCAAAGGTGAACGATCTCCAAGAATTTACATTATTACACGAAACACTATGCAGAACCATGTACAGTGCCTCACTTTCTTCTTCATACACAGCCTATTCAATTAAGTTCTATTAAGTCAATTAAGTTTTCGAAATTATAAATTATATTTTTATATGATGGAGGCAATAGAGAGGCGTAAACACCTAGTGCACAAATTATTTCCTAGTACAAATAGTCTGTGTCTATAAAAGTAAACACTATTTCTACCCGCCAAATACAAGTCACTTTGTTATTCATACACTAGTGTATATGTACGTATGTTCGATAATCTTGAGCTCGGCGTAGGCAGTTGTTTAACTATAGTTGGGAGAGGCACCTGATCCTGAGCCGGAACAAATAAAACGGCATACGCTTGATCTCCTGGCCCCTCGCTTGTCCAGCAGGGGATGATTTATGACTGTAGTTGGCCTTAAAACGGAAATTCTCATTCCCCAACAGAAAGCCTCACATCTCTATTGCCAACGCACTTCTTCCTTCCGTCTAACAACTGCGACCACCGCACGGGTTAGGCACGAAATAAAATCGCCGATATTGGTTTGTGCTGTGGTTCGTGATCAGGTTCTTGTATTTTCTCTTAAGAATAAATTAAATGCTAACATACTTAAATAATCGACGGTCCGACATCTTGGCATAGTGGTCAGCGTTGAGGCCTTCAGTTCAGAAGATCACGGGTACGATTCCCGGCCCGGTCGGGGATTTTAATATGTTCTGATTAATTCTTCTTGCTCAGAGACTGGGAGTTTGTGTTTGTCCCAAAACTCTACTCTTCATATTCAGTAACATGCCACATCACCAACCACCACAGAAACACGCAATAGCGATTACATCCCTCCACATAGGGTTTGGGGTCAGTGAGGGCATCCGGCTCTAAAACACCCAAATCCACACGTGTGAACCAGCGACCCCACAGGTGTGGGAAAAGCTGTAGAAGTAGTAGTTTAAATAACCGACGCAAAATATGACAACCATGCTCTTAACAGCGCTCACTTGTCTTTAAAACGACACGCACCGGGCGAGTTGGCCGTCCGGTTAGAGGCGCGCGGCTGTAAGCTTGCATCCGGGAGATAGTGGGTTCGAATCTCACTGTCGGCAGCCCTGAAGATGGTTTTCCGTGGTTTCCCATTTTTACATCAGGCAAATGCTGGGGCTGTACCTTAATTAAGGCACGGCCGGTTCCTTCCAACTCCTAGGCCTTTCCTATCCGATCGTCGCCATAAGACATGTGTCGGTGCGACGTAAAGACACTAGCGGGAAAAAACGACACGCGCCCCTTGTGTCTAGAGGAAAGAAGCCGACTGAACACCCTCATTATCACTAGGGTGGGCCACGTTTTGGATCAGAAACTGCCGCCTGTGGATACATCCACCGTCCCAACTATTCAACTACTTTCGTCCCAGTGACGCTGCGAGGCTTGTGGTTTCCCAGGCTGCGAAGCGGATCATTTGCCGAGCACATCTTGTGATAGATAGATAGATAGATAGATAGATAGATAGATAGATAGATAGATAGATAGATAGATAGTCTTTATTGGCGTAGTTAAGGCCATTGGGCCTACTCTTACACTAAACCAATTAGTATACATTAAAGCCATAAGTAATACTACCGTAATTAATAGTAGAAGAAACCATTTAAACACAATCAAAATATAACAAATACAATTCCACCACAGTGAGACATACAACAGTAATAATGATGATGATGATGCTTGTTGTTTTAAGGGGGCCTAACATCGAAGGTCATCGGCCCCTAAACAGTAATAATGATGATGATAATAATAGTAATAATAATAGCTAGTAATAATATTGTAGTAGCACGATCACTGAAAGGCCAGAAATTCACAGGTCACTCGCATCCTGCTGTACCTCTTAACGCTCTTTTAAATGGCACTGTAGTTGGTATTCCTCTGACGTCGTCCGGTAAACGATTCCATTATCGTGCGGCAAACACCGAGAATGAGCTGTTGTATGCGGCAGTTAGATGGTGAGGGATGATGAGCAGGTTGGATGTTTGAGCCCTTGTATGTCTGTCATGAATATTTGAGAAGTAATGGAAACGCGAAGAAAGGTAAGATGGGGAAGATGTAGAGAGAACTCGATGAAGGAGAGACAAAGTATGATGGTTACGACGAACATGGAGTCGCGACCACTCTACTTTTAGGAAAGACGGTGACATGTGATCATATTTTCTCAATTGCATATATATATATATTTATTACACATGCATTTTGAGTGCGCTGTGCGCTACTGTCGGAAGAGGAAGCGGATTATGTCGGTACTGGAGGGTTTTCTTCACCCCTGTAACAGTATCAATGGAAACTGTTGGTGATCTTGTGATGTCAGCCTGTACCGTCCACAACCTTCTCCGGAATGAGCGAATTCCTTGACCAAATAAACACTTTATTGGCAATTTGGAATTAACAGAAGAAAACATGATTCCTCTGGCAGCTGACAACGGAAGAAATTCTACACATGATGCTTTCATGATAAGAGGCAGCTTCAAGAAATATTTTTGTAGCAGGGAGGGAGAATTGGCATGGCAAAGGTAATATGCTAACAGGGTGGAGTGAAAGATTTTTCTAACGGACAAACATGTGTTTGTTTACCTATAGTTTACTTTCTCTGTGACCCCAATTCGCATAATAACGGAATGAACACCGTTGTTACAATAAAACACGTGATTTTATTAAATGAACACTACTGAACTCAAATGTTGTAAAATTATATATATTGGCATATTTGATATTAAAGTAATGGATTTATTGGTTGATATATCATTTCTAAATTTGTTAATTATTTAATCCTTTGAATCTGAACTCATATTTATTATAAGTAACATTAACAACAACAATAATAATAATAATAATAATAATAATAATAATACACTACCACCGATCCACAGAGACAGCTACCACATCAATGAAAAAACAGAGAATCCCAAGAACGGAGGTTCCAAATGACAATAAATTAACATTAATCGTCTGGTACCTCCCTTTTTGGGGTTTCTATTTTTATGAACTCTTTCCTTCTCAAGACGATCGTATAATACATAAAACTAGCAACATTTATTAGCTGTTCTATCCAACTTCAACGATATCATTTTCCATAAGTTGTCTTTCACAACGCTGTGTTTGTAGCTCTAGTGTTGTAAGTTATACAACAATGGGTGCATTCGAATTCCTTCAATCAGTTCCTTGTCCATTTTCGTCCTTAAAGCTCATCGTGTTGCTTAAAACAGTGAAAACAAGAACAGAAACAATGTCGCCTCGCACAAATCTGGCCGGACGAATCAGTGCGCGGTGACGCTGCGAGGTCTCACTGCGAAGTTGCGCAGACTGCGCACCGCGCAGCTTGAGAAACCACTTGCATAAGCTCGTGTAGTCTGGATTTGTGCGAGGCGGGCCTCGCGCCTCGCACATCGCACCTCGCATGCGTCGGTTCTGAGAAACCAGAGAGTGAGAGTGCTGGTAGAAATGGCCAAGTGTCCGAACTGACACAGACAATCAAATCTAGCACTTCGAGGACTCTTTCTGAGAAAAATAGGACTAATTGCGAGGAAAAGTCACGCCGCAGTTCAATATGTAATGAATAAGTTTAAGTATGAAGGCTCAGTAGCCGGCCCCGTAGTGTAGTGGTAGCGTGCCTGCCTCAACCGGAGGCCTCGGGTTCGATTCCCGGCCAGGCCAGGGTTTTTTACCTGGACCTGAGGGCTGGTTCGACGTCCACTCAGCCTACGTGATTAGAATTGAGGAGCTATCTGACGGTGAGATAGCGGCCCCGGCCTAGAAAGCCAAGAATAACGGCCGAGAGGATCCGTCGTGCTGACCGCACGTCACCTCGTCATCTGCAGGCCTTCGGACTGAGCAGCGGTCGTTTAGTAGGCCAAGGCCCGGGCTGTACTGCCATGGTTTTTTTTATGAAGGGTCAGTGAAGAAAGTACTACGAGAATCCAAACAAAAAAGCTAAATCCACAAGAAAAAAGACTAATGTTGAGGCGAGTGAAATCCAACCCCCCACTCCCTTAAGTTCTCCTTAAACTGCGGGTAGAGCTGGAAGATACTATTGGAAAGAAAATGTGTACAGAATGTCCACCGGGTATTACATAGACATGAGGAGGCCCTATGTTAGTAAGAAGAACCATTCTGCATGACTGCTCTTCGCAAAATAACACCTATATAAAGGGCAAGAGTGTTGGAGTAAAGTTATCTGGTCCGATGAAATTAAAATACACATTTATGGATCAGATTGTGCCTACAGGGTACGGTCAATGCGGACAATGACGTGGCCTGAACAATTCCCACAGTGAAACAAGGTGGTTCAATTATGCATTGGGGGTGGTCAGCTAAAGGCGTACGGAAAATTAATTTTACTGAACGCACAATGGACAATGACTTTCTGAAGAGCAATGTTAAAGTGCTGAAAAATTGGGAATGCTACTGACCTACATGTTTCAACATGATAACCACCCTAAACAAGGAGTGGTTAATTTGAAACGTTCCCAAACAATTGAAAGCGCCCCCCAGTCTGCTCACCTCAGCCCTTTTGAACATTTATGGGCATTTTTGTAGTCTTAGAACCAAGCAAGAGGCTGTGCGGTTAGGGTCGCGCAGCTGTGAGCTTGCATTCGGAAGATAGTGGGTTCGAACCCCACTGTCGGCAGCCCTGAAAAGGGTTTTCCATGGTTTCCACATTGTCACGCTAGGCAAATGCTGGGGCTGTACCTCAATGAAGGCCACGACCGCTACCTTCCCAATCTTTAACCCTTCCATCGCCGAAAACTTTCGATGTGTTAGCGCGACGTTGAACAAATAGAAAAAAAAGAGGTCCACAGTAGAAAAGTAGAAAAGAGGAGTTTAAAGGAGTGGTGGCCGAAGAGTTGTTCAGTATCAACCATGAAAAGTGTGAGAAGCTCGTAAATTCCATGCAGTGTTTTGTCTATTAATCCTGTTTCGTGTCCAGATACCGTAATATCAACATGTCTTCATAGATCATTTCATTAGTTAATACATACATAAATATATTCATAATTTAACAACGGAAGCCTCCGCCGGCCTCACACCGCTGGATACCGTGGTTCAAATCCCGATCACTCCATGTGAGATTTGTGCTGGACAACGCGGAGGCAGGACAGGATTTTCTCCGGGTACTCCGGTTTTCCCTGTCTTCTTTCATTCCAGCAATACTCTCCATTAACATTTCATTTCATCTGTCAGTCATTTATCATTGCCCCAAAAGAGTGCGACAGGCTTCGGCAGCCGGCACAATACCTATCCTCGCCGCTTGATAGGAGTTTCATTCATTCCATTCCTGACCCGGTCGAATGACTGGAAACAGGCTGTGGATTTTCATTTTCATAATCTAACAAAATCTTAACATTGTTTAATTAATGTTTAATAGCATAAAATCGACCTATAATTAAATTATAATTTCGAATAGGAGTGTCTATATTGACATGTAAATGTTATGAATCCAACGACCTTTCAATTTCCCGGGATAATATATGCACTGGACACATTGGCATCTGGGCGTAAAACTGGGCCAGATCCATATAAAGTACCGACCCGCAGAAAATTAGGATAAAAGTCAGGAAGAAGATGGAGAACAAAAATGGAAGTGCGGGAATTTTGCACTAAAACAGATTGTGAACATTCCAGTAAACCTGAAATATCTTCCTTACATTTACGCTAGAAAAGCCAACACACTGCCGTGATTACATTACTGCGCCACTCGGACGCTACAAGTTAATTCAAGGTATTCATCTTAATGGTTACATAATTCTCGGGAAAAATCCCCAACGAGGGGATATAGGCTATTCTTTACTGACTGTTATGCATTTCAATGTTAAGTCTGCAGGCCCCCGTGAATGAGATATACACTTCAATATTCTTCAACTTTCAAGTAGTTCGGCGCCCTCGATTACTTCTACAGTAGCCAAAGACAGTTATCACTAAGATTCGACTGTTTATGACCTTAAAAAATAGAAATATGCATGATTATTTCGATGTATGACCCAAAGTAAGAAAAAAGTGCCATAAATACCTATATTCAACGAACTCAAATATGGGAAGTAACATACAATAAAAGAAATTCGCCGGCAGATTTTATAACTATTGGTCTGATTTTTTGTTTGAAATTACACAAGAACCTCGTTTATCTGAACTAGGTAGGACTGGAGGTAATCCGGATTATAGAAAAATACAGATAATCCGGAAACAAACTAATAAATTAATAACCGGACGAGTTGGCCATGCGGATAGGGGTGCGCAGCTGTGATCTCGAATCCAGGAGATAATGGGTTCGAATCCCACTGTCGGCAGCCCTGAAGATAGTTTCCCGTGGTTTTCCCGTTTTCACACCAGGCAAATGCCACAGCCGATTCCTTCCCATTCCTAGGCCTTTCTTGTCCCATCGTCGCCATAAGACCCATCTGTGTCGGTGCGACGTGAAGCAAACAGAAAAAAATTAAAAATGAATATAAGCAACTAATCAATGCACACCTTTGACACTAACAAGAATTAAAATAAATACCTTTTCTGGCACATAAACTCAATACAGTACGTACTGTACTCCTATTTATTGAAATATTGTGTACATTTCTTTTCTTTCAAATTTGTGAGGTGTTTCAGAGCAGCACGATCGCGCAGACGTTTCATCAACATCAGTTCGGCTGGAGTTTTTTTCCATCTGACCTTCTAGATAAACCATTAGTTTTTCCAGTTGTGCTGTTGCCTGTTGACATTACTTCATCCTCTAAAACGTCACTTTCGTTTTCTAATTCACCATCACTGTCCTCATGTGTATCACAGACGGCAATAATTTCGTTATCATAGTCATTCTGCAAGTAGGTTTTTACGTTACTATCGTCTTCACCCAAACAACCAGGAATGTTTGCAAATAATTCAAGAAATTCGAATCTATCGACATCTTCACAAACTTCAGCGACAGAATCCCAAACAGCAGTCCATATTGTTTTCCATCTCTATGCTACCTCCAGTGCAAACATAACAGCTGTATAGTTTCATATGCAGAGTAGAGTATTCTTCGAAGTGCGCACATATTTTCGCAATGAATAAATACAAAAATAATAATTATAAAAGTAAAATCGTGTCCTCATCCCGAGGTGGTGCAGCTCTTTCCAGGCACACCCCCATTGGAGGTGAGCTGCATGTACTATTTCAACCCACATTCTTAAATTTCTGGCAGTACCGGGAATCGAACCCGGACCCCCGAGGACGGCACCTAATAACACTAACCGTTACGCTACGGAGGCGGACACAAAAATAATAATACATTATATCAAAAATCAATCCGGATAAACCGGAAATCCGCATTACCGAGGGCCGGATAAACGAGGTTCTTGTGTATATCACTTTTACGGCTATTAAATTTGTAGTATGGCATAAAACGACAGAAGCATAATATAGGTAAAGAAAAAACTGGAGCCTGTAATCAAGAACATACGGTACGTCAAATTTATATACACTAAATCCACCTATAGTTTTAGTTCATTGGCAAGCTAACAGATACAGCATATGGAACTTCCTATGTAACGACGCCTGTAAAGAATACGATGAGCTGTATATACACACTGGTATGCCATAAGTCATGGGATAGGGGTCTAGTATCGTGTAGGCTTCCCTCCAACTCGGCCAATTGTAGCAACTCTTCGTGGTATCGATTCCACAAGTGGATAGGCTCGGACCCATGCAGTTTGGATAGCAATCCGCAGCTTTCCGCTACTTGTAGGTGCAGGGGTCTTGGGTGTGAATGGACCTCACCACCACATCCCATAAATGCTCGACAGGAGAATGAGTTTGCTGGAGCAGTCTTCGAAAGTATCGAGATCGTTCCTAGAACCAATTCTGGACAACCTGGGCCCAATGACATTGTGCATTATCCTGCTGAAATATCTCATCGTTGTGGAGCTACGTAAAGCCCATGAATGGCTGCAAGTGGTCACCACGCAGTTCAACGTAGCAATCACTGTCAACGAAATGTTCAGGTGCATCAGCAGATCCAGCTAATGCAACGAGACCACATCCCTCACCATTACTGAAGCCTGTATAGTGACGATGAAAATTGGGGTCCAAGGCTTCATCGAGCCTGCGCCATCAGCTCGAAACAATTAGAACAGTGACTCATTCGACCCAAGGTTACCCACAACGGCTAACTTGCGGCTATTGGCTGTTCGTACGTGACGTCAAACTGAGACCTGCTTTTGCAAGTCGTCCGCCTCTGATCGCAGGGGAGCCTCCGAATGGAGTTCAGGGACTGCGATGAGTTTTAATTAAACAATGATTAGCTCGTGTTCCCCCTATACCTGTTCAAACTTACTTTGGAAACAGTGGATAACGAACGCTGTAATATACTATACAATATAAAATACAATCACGTCACAAGACCGTGGACAAACAGAAACCGAAAAAGGGATTCCGAGTGAAATAAAACAGGCTTAAGTACTACTAATACACAAGCAACTGAACAAAAGGACTAATAATAATGTTATAGTGTTTACGTCCCACTAACTACTTTGACGGTTTCGGAGACGCCGAGGTGCCAGAATTTAGTCCCGCAGGAGTTCTTTTTACATGCCAGTAAATCTACCGACACGAGGCTGACGTATTTGAGCACCTTAATGCAAAATACACTGCCGAAGCAATAAGAGAATGAAATATCGATTTTTGGAACAGTCAAAATGTCACAGATCCAGCAAATTTCATATTTGATACTTCATTTAATCATTCTGTTCAGAGCATTCACACAATATTGGTGAACGGTCTATAAGGATTTTTCTTACTAAAAATCAAATAAAGATGCTCACAAACCAGCAAAAAAACGCCTGAATTGAGCTGACTGACATATCGGCGGCTTTAACTTTAAGGTATCTAGGGAAGAAGACTCATTTATACGAGACAAAACTGCATTACCCTCTGCCTGGACTTCCAACGCTGGAATAATGGCTTCTAAAATTGACATGCGAAGATGAAGTGGAATCCTGGAAGATATTCTGCGTATGATGAAAATTGATGCTGACTAGTATAAAGACCATGAGAACATTACAGGACTTCAGTTTTGTCGCAATACGCGACAAAAGAACTTTCGAATATGATCCCAATGAAGGATGAAATTACAGGGCCCCAGGTCACAGTTGCAAGCTGTGACGGTGAGAGGACTGTTCAAGAAACGGAAGCAACTAATTTACGTTGATTTTGATAAAAATATTACAAAGGACATACTCATTTGGTTTCACGACTTTCAGAAATAGGGTACGGAGTAATAGCGTGACTGTGACATGGGCGCGGCGAATCAAGGCTAGTGGGAAGCATATAGAATTGATTAAACAAAAGCATGGTTTTTGAACCTACGAACGTCAGAAAAGGTAAAAGAAAAGGTGTACTTCTTTGCGGATATCCCTCATCTCTTGAGACTAATTAGGAAGTGACTTGTCGGCACAGGCTTCGGCTTTTCTGATAGTTAAAATATCTCGAAAGAACCTATGGAAGCCCTGGTTAAGAATTTCAGCCAAGAAATTAAAGCACGCCACAAAATCAATTTCAGTAATCTAAACTCAGCTGTAAGCTTGCATCCGGGAGATAATGGGTTCGAATCCTATGAGAGGAAACGTGAAGATCTGAGGTTGAGTGGTTGAGGGAAATATTTTACATATTTTAGATTGAAATATAAGACTTATTTTAGTGTTATGGTAGGACCTTTGGGTTTCATTTTCTATTCAATTAAGTAGGGTAAAGCTGTGCCATTTAAAGAATTATTATAGGGCTCGTGTTGGTTCGCCTTATGCGATTTCGCCATGTGAGGCTAACGTAGGTATGTAATTTTTCAGTAGGGCTAACGAAAGCACGTATTGTAAATTGTACATTTTTCATACGCATGTTTTCAATTTGCTTTATGGCGCATAGACACAGGTAGGTCTTTTGGCGTCGATGGAACAGGAAAGGGACAGGAGTAGGAAGTGACCGTGTCCTTGGTGAAGATACAACCGCAAAATTCACCTGGTACGAAAGTGGGAAAGCACGAAAATTTTCATATACGGTAATCGAGTGATTTACCCTCGGGTATCATCAATTTCTCTTCCTGCGACTACGTATTTTCGAAATTTAAACCCGTGTTAACCGTTTAGGATTCTAGCTTACTTTTCTCCTAGTCTCAGCATAGTTTGGGCTTAACCCACCATATGTCACATTAGGGTGTTCTATTACTTTTCTTTGCCTTTTTCTACGTGTATTATTTCTTCTTTTCGTGTTAAATTTTCCTCTTTGGCCACTTATTTAGTGAGAGATTAACTCTTGCGTATGCGTGAGCAATTCTCGATTAGGACTTTCTTTCATAGTTCTCCGTTAGGAGTAACGAGTGTTTAATGTTCGAATCTCTTTAGTGGTGCGTAAGTGTAGCAGACCGAAAGATTTACTGTGTAAAATGGGACTCGAAAGTCCACCCTTTCTTTTATGAAACCTTCCGGTTTCCTTAAACCTACCTTCTATAATAATAATAATAATAATAATAGAGCCTCCGTGGCTCAGACGGCAGCGCGTCGGCCTCTCACCGCTGGATACCGTGGTTCAAATCTCGGTCATTCCATGTGAGATTTGTGCTGGGCAAAGCGGAGGTGGGACAGGTTTTTCTCCGGGTACTCCGGTTTTCCCTGTCAACATTCATTCCAGCAACACACTCCATAATCATTTCATAGCATCATTCATTAATCACTTCGGGAGTGACGACCCCATCGTACTAATAGCATATATATGCTTCATTCATTACATCCCTGAGCTGGTCAATGACTGGAAAACAGGTTGTAGGTTTTTCAATAATAATAATAATAATAATAATAATAATAATAATAATAATAATTTAAAATTAATTTATATTATTATTATTAAATTCAATTGAATTACATTTAAAATTAATTTATATTATCTTAAATTCCATTCACTACTTTTACGCATTTCAGAGACACTAAGGCGCCGGCATTTTGTCCCACAGGAGTTCTTTCACGTGCTGATAAATCTAGTGACAAAAGACTGGCGTATTTGACACCCTCAAATATCACCGGAGTGACCCACGATCGAACCCACGCACCTCGTCTCAGGAGGCCTGAGGTCTGAGCCACACAGTCCAGCAATGCGCTTATCAGTAGAAACATCAAGAACACACACAGCCGCCCTCTAATACGATATATGGTCTCCTCGAATGGCCAACACTGCTGTGCAGCAGGGTGGCATAGATCCAATGAGAACATTCGCGAGTTTTTGGAAGACATGTTACTACTACCCCATAAGGGCAAACTGCGATTAAGGAAGAGTTGTGAGAGGTGCTATCATAGCTAAATTACATATTCCAAGTGCATCCGAGACATGCCCTATTAGATTTACAGTTAAATTTAATGAGGGAGCTGACCACAGCATTCGCTCGATGCTCTCTGCTTGCAACGCACTGTTCACCAACCGAGCCCTTCGAGCGCAAGCATTACTCGTATCATCCATGAAGGAGAACTAATTACCAATAACTCTTGCAGAAGGTGATAGATCTCAGAATTAGAGTAGGCGAAGCTGTATCTGACCCCGTTAAGAGGGGAATTCCTCAAGGCAGAATGATTGGACCTTTATATTTTCTTACATATATCAATGATATGAGTAAACAAGTGGTATCAGAGGTAAGGCTTTTTTGCGGATGATGTTATTCTGTATAGAGTAATAAATACTGTAAGTTACAAGATTGTGAGCAACTGCAACGTGACCTCGATAATGTTGTCAGATGGACAGCAGGCAATGGTATGTAGATAAACGGGGATAAAAGTCAGGTTGTGAGTTTCACAAATAGGAAAAGTCCTATCAGTTTTAATTACCAAGTAGATGGGGTGAAAGTTCCGTGTGGGGATCAATGTAAGTACCTAGGTGTTAATATCAGGAAAGATCTTCATTGGGGTAATCACATAAATGGGATTGCAAACTAAGGGTACAGATCTCTGCACATGATTATGAGGGTGTTTAGGGGTTGTAGTAAGGATGTAAATGAGAGGATATATAAGTCTCTGGTAGGACCCCAACTAGAGTATTGTTCCAGTGTATGGGACCCTCACCAGGATTACTTGATTCAAGAACTGAAAAAAAAAAAAAAAAAAAAAAAAAAAAAGCAGCTCGATTTGTTCTGGGTGTTTTCCGACAAAAGAGTAGCGGCAAGAGGACAAATTGGGGGAAATATTCTTTTATAGGAAGGGGAGTTAGGGATTGGAATAACTTACCAAGGGAGATGTTAAATAAATTTCCAATTTGTTTGAAATCGTTTAAGAAATGGCTAGTAAAACTGGAGATAGGGAATCTGCCACCTGGGCGACTGCCCTAAATGCAGATCAGTAGTGATTGATTGAATGATTGAATGTGATAGGTCGGAGTGAAAGTACTGCCTGTATATCTCAGTGCCATCAAATTGCTATTTCGGATGACTTTGAGGTCGGCAATTTTTCCAACACTAATTCCTGCCATAATCATCACCACTATATTCGAACACCTCTTCTTTGAATGTGTATGTTGATTATTCAGCCCGGAGGCTGCTTTGATCCTCAACAGCTCCTCCATCAGCTGTCGAAGATGGCCCTAGGCGTCAGTGAAGAGGTCTACTAGGGAAATGAGGAGTGAGAGTACGCTAGTTTCCCTTTGCTTTCCTCGCCGAACCAGAAACTGCTATTACATATCAGTGTGCCAAGCCTACTGAAATGGATGCAGCAACCGGCCCTATGAGCGGCATTACTAGCATCGCTCATATTTACAGCCACTTTCATATTTCAAAGCCAAGGATAAGACTGAGAAAGGTGAAAGGAAGTAACAAATTTGGTCTAGCCCATACCTGAAGGCATAGTGCACTGTAAAAATTATGTCTCGCCTGCAAAGGCATCTTCTATGAATAACAACGATAAAGCCCAATTGTTTCAAGCTGCAGATTGCTGACTCGTCGATTGTTGGGCCCGACAAATCGGAGAACAGTGCCCGATTCCGTTCGGTATGGGCCGATGACCTAGCTGTTCGGCCAATTTAAACAAACAAACAAACAAACAACAAACGTTCGCTATATGCATACTTACAGCGTACCAATGTCCAGCTTCTATCGGGTCTACGTCGTTGCGCTGTACAATAGTATATAAAATATGGGTCTCTTGCACAGCGATCATATTTACGAAGACAACCGTGAAAAGTGAGATACGAGACACTGCCACTGCATTTGTGTTGCATTTGACCGCCTATACCGACGGGCTGTCCACAAGAGATACGGGTTGTCCCCTACTTTGTAGCTGCTCATGGACATACTTGGTGTAGTAGCCGAGTAGCAGTCACCACCTTCTCACCAAGGCGGCCGCGGTTCGAATACCGGCCAATGCACGTTGGATTTTGGAAATGAGACGTTACGTTCCTGTTTCTCACATTCCAAGTAAAACTTGAGGCCCCTCGACCATGATCAATCTTAAGCTTGGCTTTGATGTCCGTTCCCGATCATATTTTGAAATTCGCTCAAGTAACACGTCCAAAACGCTACGAAGGAGGAAATGAGCAACTCCATAGTGGTACCACCATATGAACAGGACAATCACTTGGAGCATAAAAAAGACGAACAATCCGTGAAGAAATTACAGTACATGCATTTAAATTAAGTACCTTTTGTAAAATGTTCTGACAGGAAAAAATATAAATTGTTAGAACATTCACAACATGAGGACTTGTCTACTACAAATTAAGTCGTGTACTGTATTTACGAGAATTGATACACATAGCTTTCGCACTATAAAACTTATATTTATGTATGAAAATTTCAACAAAGTATACTTTAATATCAAGCTTCCTAAATGGAATATTACACTGTATTGCACATACAATTTGTCCTTATATACGACTTCAAATCACTTTCAGTTCTCGATGTATCGATGTTAGTGCGGCTTATAATCAGAGAACATGTGATAAGGTACATTCCATATTACGCGAGAAAAGTTTACTCAACATTGTCAAAGCTTCATCTGTATTATTCTTGTTCTTAAATGCCAAGATACTGCGCTAGATTTTGATGCCTGAAGGTGAAGTGTCTCAATCAACTTTACTACACAGCCGGCCGAATGACGTCCAACAGTTACTATAGTAACTATTTCAGCAAATGTGTGGAGGTAAATAGTACCACGGCAACATCTAACCCTACACAGGGGAGAAAACATAGTAGACTCAAACGTCACTGTCAGCACGGGGGGTTCAAACTTAAAAATGTCCAAATCCCGCAACTCGTCCATCCCCCATTCTGGCCGTTTTCAGTCTGGTTATAGGAAAATAGATGTGTCAACCTCAACGTCACTGGGAAAGGTGCGAGACGAAACCACCTCATGGCTTCCTCGGGATCACCAATCTAGACTGACCAGCACAGTCCCTTTAGATGGACATCCCTGCCATCTGAAACTGTAATCGTCAGTAAATATTTCCGCTGCCTACACAGGACATACCCACGTCACTAGGGGCAAGGGTACCAGCCATGAAACACTAGCATGAAACGGCACAGAACGAGCAAATATTCAAGAAGAACCCATTTCTTATTCATCAGCAACTTGTATTAACAATCCTTGGAGACGAATTTTCAATATCTTTTGCATGCCTAGAGGTTTCCACGTAGAATGAAAGAAGGAAGAAGAATAAACTAAGTGAACCAATCATACAAATTACTCGTGGAAGAATAAACACTCGAATCCTCAGGTTTCTCAATACCTTGTTAAAATGTACATAATGGGCCACAAAATCCTCTAGAGCCGAGTTGATAATTATAACTTGGACAGTAGTAGTAGTAGTAGTAGTAGTAGCAGTAGTAGTAGAACTAAATCCTGTGGTAAACATGGCCCATTACGAGGCCATTACGACTGCTGCCTAGTAAGATGGCTGGCAAATGAGTTCTGCGTGGTCAGCGTTCATTTCGGACCCCGAGAAGTCTTGATAAAGAGCCGCGCATAGGTCTATGTAGTGCATGATAACTGTATTTGGGTTTCTAGAATTCTCATGAAAGGTAATTAAGGAAACCAAGAATGGTCGAGAGTAGAATTCGAACCCATTTTGCTTGTTAATGTCGTCACGAGGCTGAGTATAGCCGACCTCTTCCACATCCTCAACTAAATCATTAAACGCTGTACATGAAGCTAGACCAAATAACTAACCAACCAACTTTACTTTTGATACTAGCCATCACCACGTAAACAGCTAGGAGAGGAATCCAATCTCATAGTTACTATGGACAGTCTCATCGATGACAACTCTCAGTTCAAGACTTTTATCATCACTAAAGCCTGAACTTCTACGCACCATTCAACAGTAAAATAAGCAAGCAAATACTCACAAAAAATTTGGAAAATAAGCAATAAAAACACACGAAAAATGATAAAGTATTTGTTTCGTAATTTGTTTACAAGTTGTTTTACGTCGCACCAACACAAATGTCTTATGGCGACGATGGGACAGGAAAGGGCTGGGAGTGGGAAGGAAGCGGCCGTGGCCCCCGCATTTGCCTGGTGTGAAAATGGGAAACAACGGAAACCATCTTCAGGGCTGCCGACAGTGGGGTTCGAACCCATTATCTCCCAAATACTGGATACTGGCCGCACTTAAGCGACTGCAGCTATCGAGCTCGGTTTTCGTAAAATTCTTACCTTTTGATTGATATTACAGTATACAAAGGAGGTCATTCTGAGATTTTCCTGGGTGATGCTTCTATATGTGTCTGTGAAAAATGATCTGTACAGTGAAATAATTCTTTCAACGTCGCATGATGTCACAGGCACACGTGAAAAGTACTATAGTTCTTCGGTGAATTCCTCTTCAATATCACCTTCTTAACCACAAAGGTAACTGGAATTATTCAGTAATACCTTACTGAGCTTGCTGAACGCAATTTCAGCTACACCATGAGCTTCTTAAGACAATGTTTCTGAAATTTCGTCTATCAGAGACAGTGAATGTTTCAAGGTATTTTGGACAAACTTATGGACGTACTGTATTTTTCTTGGATGATGTTTACAGCAAAACGTTCCTGGGCTGTGGCAATGCTAGCTCCTTCTGCATGTAAGGGATGCAAACATGTTTCCACTTCAATATCGTTTGCATGCGTACAGATTTTCACATAGAATGAGAGAAGCAAAAAAAAAAAAAAAAAAAAAAAAAAATCAAATTACTGATGGAAGAAATATGCAGCACAATGTCATATTTTCCCTTTGCAGAAACACAATTTTCACACACCAAAGAAAATATGAGTTTGCCATCCCCTCCGAAAGTATTACCACCAAATTCGTTTACGTATTTGTGTAACAATGATGAAAGGCTTTTGTAAGGGGCATTCCGTAACTACAGCCCGTTCACACATACCTTACTGAACCAACGTGTTATCCACAACTAACACACTGAAGACCTGAAGCTGAGAGCTAACAGCTATGAACTCGGAGATTCACTACCAAGCTCGTGACAACATACCTATACCGGTACCCGATTGCACTACTTAATCACAGACCAGGCTCGGTTGGTTATCTCCTAATTTTAACTACGCGGCATTATTTCACATCATCTTGAGGCTTCTCCCTTTAACATTTTCACCCTAGCATTGCTTCATTCGACTCTATTGGCCGATAAAGGAAGGGATCTGTGACTGGTAAATGTTAGTTAGGAGTGAAATATGAACTTTTAAAATGTCGGTTTAGGGTAAAATATATTAATTAAGAATAAAGTCTGGCTCAGGCCGATGGTATTTTAAGGTACTCAATGGAACTCGACGGAAAGTAGTAGTCGGGTGAGACCAAAACGTCCCCCTCTACAGCTCTTGTAGTGTTTCCGCTGTATGAGGTGGGACCACCATCAGGTTAACTGTGGGCTCCAAGTGCGCTGCAACTGCAGCACACAGCCTGCATTGCAGCTACGCAACACCATCCGAACAAGAGTACTTCAACGACCGAGCAACGCCGACCGAGCAGCCACCATCTCCCATGTCCATCCACAGCTGTGTACTGCGTGGCATCAACCCAGACATCCCTACAAGAGACATCATCCAGGAACTCCGCACTGCAGGCATCCCAGTGAAGAAGGCCATAAGGATCCGAAACAACCAGGGTCCTACCTATATGGTCCGCCTGCAGTTACCATCGGAACGAGATGTACAACAACTCATCAACAACGGAGCACAAATTTACGGCGAATATCATCGTGTGGAACCCTCCTTTTCACCACCCCCATCCACCCGCCAACCTTCAACCACTATGCATCCCCGCCCCCGGCCACCCCCCACACAAATTCCACCATATCACCAAGCTCTCCCACCTCTCCCCCACTCCAGCCCCTACCAACCGCCCATACCCCCACTGGATCTCCTCCACTACCTCATCCTGTCTCTTCACAACTGTACCACCACTCTTCATCTCTTAACCTCACACCTGCTCCCAACCATGGCCATCCCACCATACCCACAGTCAAACCTAATCCCAAATCACATATATTAAAATTGTAACCCCTAGTATAACACCAAATGTAAATATGAAACACCATTGTATCTATGTATAACCACTGTATCTCCAAATGTAAATATGAAACACTATTGTAACACCATTGTATCTAACCTAATAAAAAGCACAAGAGCAGATACTGCACACTTAGCCAAGAGGCCAAACTCCTTCAAATCTCCAAATCCCAAAGCTACTTCCCTCTTAACTTCAAACCCCATCAAATCCCCAAACCCCGCCAAATCTCCTGGCCAGAGAGAAGGCGTAACCTTCTAGGTGGCCCGCCCCTCCCCTTCGGGGAGGGGAATGAAAACATCCCCCTTGGTCCTTGGCGGGTGTGGCCGCATTCTCCGGGATCGGAGACTGGCTACCAGGGACCCCAAGGTATCAAGATGTGCAGCTGTGCTGATCGCCATGTGGGCAGAGCGGTATTCGCCCCTCCACCCCCGCCCTCCCAAAGAAACGAAAAAGAAGTTCGCTGTTAGTATAGTCTCCGGCGTCAGAATGGGAAAATCGGCCTATCACTCCGTGTTTGACAGAGGGAAAATTGTGATTGTACGGCGCCTTGATACCAGCATATCTGAAACGGCGCTACATGCAGGCAGCTTTCGTACCACTGTTGTGAGCACGTACTGAAAATGATAGGCAAACAACGACGCGTCACCCAGACGAGTGCCGACAGCGGAGCACTGATGCCAGAGGCCAGCGGAGGTTGTTGCGCATTGTTCGGTGCGACCGCGGGGCCACAGTTCGAGAAAATGCCAGTTACAACTGTAATGAGCAGGTCAATGTTTCCCAGCACACAGTTTGTCGAACAGTGCAGGGCATGGGACTGCGAAGTCAACAACCCAATCGTACCCCAACGTTGACTGCGCTCCACCAACAGCAAAGCAACGTTTTTTACCCGTATATAAAAATGTTTTTGTCTTAAAGTCTCACTAGCTACGTTTACGGTTTTCGGAGACGCCGAGGTGCCAGAAGTTTGTCCCGTACGAGTCCTTTAACGTTCCCGTAAATCTACAGACACGAGGCTGACGTATTTGAGCCCCTTCAAATACCGTTGGACTGAACCAGGATCGAACCTACCAAGTAAGGATCAAAAGACCAGCGCCTCAACCATCTGAACTACTCAGCCCCGCAGTCGTCTTCGTAGCGGTAGTAGTAGTAGTAGTAGTAGTAGTAGTAGTAGTAGCAGCAGAGCTAGGTTTCATTGGACTGGTGCTTATTGATTGAGGGACTAAAAAAACTACCATAAACTGTACTCTCTTTGCAGCAAGCAGTGCTATTTTGTTTTGAAGGAATAAATAAGGGAAAATTTTTGTCCCGCCCGTTCTTATTTTTAATACCGTGTCTTGTTTAGCTCTTCCAGCGTCTGCGACTACTCAGGAGGGACTTCTTATTTCTTTTTAGAGTTTCCTTTCTCTCTCCCTCCCCCCCCCCCCCCTCTCTCTCTCTCTCTCTCTTCCCGCTCTTTTTCGCTGTTGATTTTACGTCGCACCGACTCAGACAGGTCTTACGGCGAATATGGGATAGGACAAGGCTAGGGCTAGGAAGGAAGTAACCATGCCCTTAAAATACAGTTCCAGCATTTTCCCGGTATGAAAATAGGAAACCACGGAAAACCATCTTTAGGGCTGCAGACAAGGGGCGAACCCATCATCTCCCAAAGGTTAGCTAAGAGCTATGCGGCTCGAATCGCGCAGCCAACTCGCTCGGAAATCTTAAACTCGCAAGAGGAGGCCGCTGCTATGGGGTCACCGATTTCGTTCAATCTTCGTGAGGTTGATATACGTCACAAATAAACAGATCTTTGCCCAAGGATTTGTGTCATTCACCCTTATTTTATGAGAAGTTCTACCTTGCATATGCACTCCTGAAACATACTGATCGTTCTACCGTATTCGAAAGTTACATAAAAGTCATACCGCGTTCTACTTAAATTACACGAACGGAATTTCACGATCCACAAACCTATTTTACTAACACGAACAGTGTTCAAATACAGTATATCCAAAAATTTATGTTGGAATACTCCTATATTGTTTATAATGGAAAGTAAAATATTACTATTAAGAAATCTTTGTGGTCTGTTTTAACGTCCAAGCTATTGGTGTAATCTTTTATTATCACAAACAAGGAAACTTCAGGATTCGTGTTTAGAATCAATCTTTTTTTTTTTTTTTTCCAGAAGGCGTTCAGCGATGTTCCGATGTTTCCTACTATAAGCTTCATTGCAATGGATGCCTTCGATACACCACGTTCCATTTAAAATTGCAACAACTAATTACATTTTTGGTAAAGTACGAACATATTATTTTACGTTAGAATGACTATTACTATTAAGGTAATGGTGTCTTAATCAATCGTACTATCAAGTTTCACTGTAGTAGGTCTGGTCCGACCCGAACAGTTCCCTTGTAAGTGGCATATCTTAAGCGAGAGAGGGCACAGAAATCTTCAAAATCTGCAGTACTTCCGGTGATTCGAGGTTAGAATTCTGGTGTAAAATTATCACATGCTAAAACTATATAAATATCATGAACACAACGGTCCAACCCCGTGAATGAAAAGACAATGGCGAGGCATTGAAATCTAATGGTACTATCAGTTTTTAGGGCTTCTCTGCAAAGAAAGTTTGGAATAGTGTATTTCATTTTGTGGCATTATTTGCAACCCTGTTCTGAAACATATGAATTTATAGCACTTGCACGAGAGCATCGTCAACAACATACAGCAGATAACGTTCAATATTCCCACAGAAATTCTGAGACTGATGATGGCATGACACCGGCTCTCGATTCATGATCAGAAGGTAATTATTTATCCCACACAGAGCACCTACAACATACAGAGTAGTCAGAATGGACAGAGCAAAAATGGCAGGATGTGAAAGGTAATGT
This sequence comes from Anabrus simplex, assembly GCF_040414725.1. Taxonomy (NCBI): domain Eukaryota; kingdom Metazoa; phylum Arthropoda; class Insecta; order Orthoptera; family Tettigoniidae; genus Anabrus; species Anabrus simplex. The sequence goes on from NC_090266.1 coordinate 490,321,714, forward strand.
CTTGAGAAGTAAAATGGAGATTTTGTCTCACACACACACACACACACACACACACACACACACACACACACACACACAGAGAGAGAGAGAGAGAGAGAGAAAGAGAGAAAGAGAAAGAGAAAGAGAAAGAAAAGAGAGAAAGAGAGAGAGAGAGAGAGAGAGAGAGACACACACACTGAAAAAAGTTGTCAGTAATATAATGGGGCACATCATTTTCTACACAGAAACGTTTATGCAGAGGTCATGATTACAGCCCTGCATTTTCCGCGGATATCCGCAAAGTTAGTGTCTTGGCGGATACAAACTGTATGGCAGCGTCGATAAATTTGATGATTATATATATAAAATAACTTGTCCTGACTGACTGACTGACTGACTGATTCATCATCGCCGAGCCAAAACTACTGGGCATTAAAAAAATGAAATTTTGGGGATATATTCATATCAAAAAGTAGGTGCTCGCTAAGAGAGGATTTTTGGATATTCCGTCGCTAAGGGGTGAAAAGGGGGGTGAAATTTTAAAATGAGTGTATCTATATATCAAAACATTTAAAGTTTACAGATGTAAAAATTGGCATTTAGAATCTCCTTTAAAAATAAAGGAACACGTATTTTTTTTTGTTTTCTGTAAATCCAAATAGGAGGGTTTTAAAAGGGTGAACAATGGGTTGAATGCCTTTAATGAGGATACATATATCTCAGAAACTGAAGATATTACAGAACTGAAAATTAGTATATGGGATCTCCTTTAAAAATAAAGAAGCACGTATTTTTTTTTTTGGAAAATCCAATTAATGGCGGTTAAACAGGAGTGACAAATTGGGGTGAAATTTTTTGAAAGACTATATCTACAGAATATCTGAGAAACGTAAAATGTTACGACGTAAAAAGTGGGTATTTGGAATCTCCTGTAAATGTAAAGAAACATAGGTGATTTGTTTTTGGGAACTCCCCTTAAGGGGAACTAAAAAGGGGTGAAATATTAAAATGAGAAATTCTACAGTATATCTCAAAAGACTTAACATGTTACAGAAGTGAAAAATGGTATTTTTTATCTCTATTAAAAATAGAGAAACGTGTATTTTTAGTTTTCGGAAATACCACTTGGGTTGAGGAGGGGGGGGGGGGTAAAAGTTACTGAAAATGGTGTTGAATTCTTTTAATTAGGCTACTGATATCTCAAAAATGAAGATGCTACAGACGTGAAATTTGATATTTGGAATCTGCTTTAGAAGTAAAGAAACATGTATTCTCGGAAAATCCAATGAAGTGGGTTTGAAGTGGGGGTTTGAAAGAATTGAAAAATTAATTGACTTAATTGTATGAGAATACTTACATCTAATAAAAACTAAAATTGTTACAGACGTGAAAAGTGGTGTTTGGATCTCCTTTAAATGCAAAGGATAACCCGTTTTGGCGGGGGTTAATCATCTTGGGGGCGGGAGTGAAAAAGAGTTGAATTTCTTTCATGAGGACACATAAATCAAAAACTAAAAAAGTTAGAGTCGTGATAATTGGTATTTAGAAGATCCTTTACTATTAAAGAAACAAGTATTTTTGCCGGAAAATGCACTTAGTTTGGGGGGGGGGGGGGCGGGGGGAGGAGAGTGAAAGGAAGTGAAAAAAAAGTGAATTATATTTATGGGGATACTTATCTCTCAAAACTGAAGGTAATATACGTGAACAATGATGTTTTGAATCTCCTTTAAACATAAAGAAACACGCCTTCTTTTAATTTTTGTGGGGGGGGGGGGGGGGTAAATAAACTTAACGGCGGTGGCGTGTAAAGCGAGTTGAGACCAATTGATTTTACTGTCCATAATGTACTTGTAAGGAGCATCCGTTACTCATGCGGCAGCGCGCCGGCCTCTCACAGCTGGGTTCCATGGTTCAAATCCCGGTCACTCTGTGACATTCGTGCTGGACAAAACGGAGACGGGACAGGATTTTCTCCGGATACTCCGGTTTTCCCTGTCATCATTCATTCCAGCAACATTGTCCAATATTTCATTTCATTTGTCATTCATCGATCACTGCCCCAGAGGAGTGCTTCGGCAGCCGGCACAATTCCTGTTGTCGCCGCTAGATGGTGCTTTATTCATTCCATTCCTGACCCTGTCGAATGACTTGACTGGAAACGTGCTGTATATTTTCGATGTACTTATTGTGATCATAAATCGATCATTTTCAATCTTTCCTGGGTTCGTTTTCAACAGCCATCTTTTCCTTCGGAGAATGTTCTTAGATTACAGTAGATTCTCCTGGCATATAAATAAAAATTTGAACACATTTGAAATAAACGAGGGAAATGAGATTGACGGTGAAATTGTTTACCTCTATAATAAGGTCAATAATGCGCGGAAGTATGTCATTCGTATCGCCAGAAATCCCGCACACTTGCCTACGCGCGATAATGGTGCAGGTCACATCGTCAAAAATGACAATGGCAGCAGATGTAATTTACCGCCAAGTAGCGGTCATGCATCTTGCCGTGGGGTCCAGAACATCTATTATAATAATAATAATGTTCTGGACCGTCGTGAAAGGTGCGGACCGCGCTGGAATCGGGTCCTGGACGGGTAATGACTAAGAATGGAGTCCGGCAGCGAGTTCATTATCGCCAAGGCACCCAAGACGACACCACGCTAGATCTCCTCAAGGATTTGCTCCGTATTAAAAGTGCTTATAGGAAAAGATGGCGAAGATTTAGGGACCCAACTGAGCGGGTGGAATACCTGGACCTAGCCCGAGAAGTACGAAATCGACTGCTGGAAGTAAAGATTGAAAAATGGGAGGAAACTTGCCGCAATCTATTAAAAAACGAGTCAGGTCGCGAATTTCGGCGTATTCGCTCAGAAAACGAGTCAGATCGCGAATTTCGGCGGATTATATATAAAACAACAAGCATTCAATTCTAAATTTCAGTATAATACCGTAGCGAAGCACGGGTATCTTGCTAGTTTCTAAATAATTACGTTTATTGATTTTTACTCAGGTATACTCTTGTTTTTGCTTGTGGTTAGGCGGCTCTTGACAATGCTATGGGAGAACTGTGATATGTAAAGAAAGAGCTTTGAGATCATAAAGCCGAAAATCTGACCTAAGCCTAGCTGGCTCCTGTTCTCAATTAATGGAAGTGAGGAACACCTTGTCGTAAGAGAAAATGCCTCATACACCTGTGACTGTAAGGGTTCTGGTGCCGGGTATCACGCCTATTTTATTATGCTACCAGATCTATCCGTTTAAATACCTTGGGTGTAATATACTGTAGTTAAATATTTACAATACCCGCGGATAACCATTTTGCGGATGCGGGTAACAATTCGCGGATGCGGGTAACAATTCGCGGATGCGGATATTATTCTGTGTATCCACGCAGGGCTCTAGCCTTTATTTGTCAAGCTATGCAGGCGTAAATACAGGGAAATGCTTATGTTTCATATGATTTAAACACTGAAATTTTAACATAAGCAATTTAACCAAGGCGACAAATTTGGCGACAGGGTATCGATTCCTATCTGGTAATTTCACGATTGAAAAAACCTAAAGAGCTTAAATGTTTTTAAACGCTTTCAATCGATGAAAATAAACTTACTGTTTCCTTCTTGGAGCCTTAGTTTTGATATAAGGGCCAAAGGCAGGCATTTATACAAATGGAGGCACATGCTTCCCCTAGTACACCGCCACTGCATTTTCCTACAAAAGAGGCTTGCAGTGGTGTCTCATCGGCACACTAGCTACCAGCGTCTTGGAAGGGTGTAGCAATTCAACTGATGAGCCCACTGCTACACTGGGACGAAAAGCTGGTAATCTCAGGATTGAAAAAAGCCTAAAGAGCTTAAATTATTTATATCTTATTTCACACCTTGGTGAGTTTGCTCGGCCAATTCTTATCCTTTGTACATGCCCCGTAATGACGAGTCATAACATACAAGATCAGTGTATAGGGAAGAAACTCCATCTTGTGTTACCCGGTTTTCTACTATGTACAATTTTTAACAGAAAAACCGAGCTGAATTTTTTTTGTTGAGAAGAATCGGCGTCAAAAGTTGTATACCTCGTCCCGTAGTGTTGCCTTTCATAATCATATATTTCTGATCTTCCTCTTTAATATATATTTCTCCAATTCACATCTTGCCAATACATTTATAGAATGGAATAGAATATATTTATTTATCATTTACGTAGTTCTATGATATAAGAATTGTGGCAAGCAGTATTTAAGACAATTTGTAGGGGTGTTATCTTCTAAACTCGTTCTAAAAGCATGCAAGTGCATCCTTTTATTGGCAAAGTGTAGAAGAACATACAGTCTGTGCATTCAGGAGCCAAGAAATCTATAATAACGTGTTTGTTTCATTCGTGCTTGTACTCTGGGACTAAAGAAATGTTCAGTTAACCACTTTTTGTATCAGGAAGTGTGCCTGTAGCTAGCAATACACCTCCAACATTGTGCGTAGTGTATTAAAGCTTAGAATGGAAAGTGAAAGAGCTGTTCCGAATTTTGAGGTAATGGCGATTACTATTTTTAAGAGGAAGTACAGGTTTGTAACCATCCTCTCTTTAAAAGCTGAACGTAAATAAAAATAAAAGTAAACACGATACATATATTTATGTTAAATGTGTTTCTTAAATTCGAAATGAACACTTAACACATCAAAAGGGAAAGAAAGTTTCCTGAGTAAATGAAAAATTGGATTTTACAGGACTTGACTCACACATAAAGCAAATGAGATCAGCAGTATTCTCGTCATCCGCTAGTATAGTTGAGGACAAAACATAACGGCCTCAGTTCCTAGAAGCGAGCTAGAAGCCAGCAATCACACCCTGCACCCTGCTGCGTTAACGAGTTCTAAGTGATCCTTGTTTGTTTGTTTTGGAGAGGCTGCCAAACCACTTTCTTCCTCACTCTCTGTAGTATTTACCCTTTCTTCATGTAGAGTGCAGTAGCCGATTTGGCAACTCTGGCTGCAGTAGAGGTAGTAAATCCTGTAAGTCGCCAATAGACACCGAGTTGCTGCTGGAAAGTAGTGGTGTGAGGCGAGGTCGTCAAGATTTGTCCCCAACTATACAAGTTTCAGTGTTTCTGGCATGCCGAGGTCCAGAGTGTCCGACTTTTGAATTTTGCAAACCACGAGCCACTATCTTATATGTGCTTCCACGAATGTTTCAGATATCCATGCATAACGAGTTCACAGGGCTAATAGCCGCTGTCTCTCAGGCTTCTACGGTAAAAAAACTAGTGTATAATAAGCGACCACGTGAGTTGGCTACACAGTAAAGACCGTTCAGCTGTACCCTTACATTCATGAGATGGTTGGTTCGTACCCCACCGTCGGCGGCCCTGACGGTTTTGCGTGGTCTCGTATTTGCAAAACAAGCAAATTGCTGAGGTGTACGTTAATAACGGGCAGTCACTACCTTCCCAGTCAAATCTCTCCAGAAGATATCCCATTGTCGCCAAAAACCTGTATGAGACGTAAAACAAGTAGAGAAATAATTAAATTTAACAAATAACAATGCGAACATGACAGCTGCAATTTGTGGAAGGTGAATTGAAACTAAAGAAAATACATTCGGTTAAGGGGAGTACGTAGGCTACTTCATTTTTGCAAAAATTTGCGAATTTCATTTTAATGTATTTTATTATTCTTAGGTGTGTGTACAATAGAGCACCGTTTTTTAATTTCAGTGAAATCGCGTTACAAGTGCCCATAATTTGGATATTCCATGGCCCCTCCCATTTACAAATGCCGCGCCCTCTTCTGACTGTACGCTGGGTTTTACTTTTTCATAACATTCTAGTTCTAGGAAATAAAAGTCCATTAGTGAACCGCATAGACTATGTTGGAGCTTCTCATCAGTCGAAGTCGTATGAAGAAAATTTGCCCACAACAACAGAAGTACCCAAAATAGCACAAACTGCATCAGTACCGAAACTTGCCTAAGATTAGACAGAAAAAGAGAACAAACTAACATGAAGTATTCCAAGACATAATTATACCGTATGATGTACAGATAATATCTAAGATCTGAATATGTTTAATCCACCTTCATAATTTTTTACAGATAATCCCTTTAATCCAACAAGTTATAGCAATATTTGGCTAGATTTTTCTGCAAGGTTTTTATGTTAGCTTATTATGTCGGGTTACTGAGTTGCTTGTCGTGGTTCTTGGTACACGTATAATAAAGACAAGGAAACCTACAAACACCATGGACTTCCAGGAGGAGTGATGCTTCTGATTAAGCCCATTTATAAGGATCTTGCCCATCCCGATTTATTGAAGAAATATTTTCATGGGAAAACCGAAAATGTAAACGAGTCTTTTAACAGTGTTATTTGGAGTCGTGTACCGGTACCTAAAAATATTGTTTTTGGATATAAAACCTTAAAATTAGGAGTAAATGATGCTGTTTTATCATTTAATATGGGAAATTCAGGCAGAATTAAAGTTCTAGAACAGCTGGGGATCCAACCAGGGTGAAATTCGCTCAGTGCGTTTCAAGCTTTTGATGTTCGTCGGACCAAAATGGAGGATAAAAAGCTGTTTATAGTGGAAGCCAAGATAAGTAAGTCAATGAGAGCAATGAAAAGAAGTCTGGAGGACAAGTAGGATGAGGAATATGCAGCAGGAGGGTTCTAGACTACATCTCAACTAAGATGTATATAAGCTAAACTTTAAAGTTAATTTTCTCCTTTTGTTTTTGTTTTTTTTCCTTATATAGGTACGCTCAGTCAAAAAACTATAAAAGGTAGAAATCTGAAATAATTATCAGGTATACTTCCACACCTTCTCTCTGTAAAGCTACCAGGTTATTTTAGATATGTTAATATATGAGACCAGAAAAAATTATTATTACTCAAATTTTTCATGAATATTTTTTTTTAATTTGGAAAAAATTCCCAAAAAATAACCATGCATCTAATCCTAAAACTAAAGACAGCAATGTAAAGAATAAAGCTCCTACAATAATATTATAGTGTTTCAAATCTGTAGGACAAAGGACCTTTTACCTGAGCGTACCTAAAATGGAGAAATTACCATTATCAGCATAGGCAGTACGTACTCCCCTTATTACAGCTTCATCCATTAATTCAGTAAATTAGTCAACGGTAGTTCACTTAAATAATAATAAATTTTTACCCCACTAACTACTCTTATGGTTTCCGGAGACGCCAAGGTACCGGAATTTTGTCCCAAAGTTCTTCAAGGAGTAGTTATATCTACCTACACGAAGCCGACGTTTTTGACACCTTCAAATACCACCGAACAAATAGGAGATTGAACCCAACCAAACCAAAAATCAAACCCCATAGCGCAACAGCCTCGAAGGGGCCTTGGCCTACCAGGTGGTCGCTGCTCCACCCGAAAGCTTGCAAATTACGAGGTGTCGTGTGTTCTCGGCACGACGAACCCCCTCGGCCGTTATTCTTGGCTCTCTAGACCAGGGCCGCTATCACGTAGGCTGAGTGGAGCTTGAATCAGCCTTCAAACCCAGGAAAGCCGGGCTGAGTGGCTCAGACGGTTAAGGCGCTGGCCTTCTAACCCCAACTTGGCAGGTTCCACCCTGGCTCAGTCCGGTGGTATTTGAAGGTGCTCAAATACGACAGCCCCGTGTCGGTAGATTTACTGGCACGTAAAAGAACTCCTGCGGGACTAAATTCCGGCACCTCGGCGTCTCCGAAGACCTTACAAAGTAGTTAGTGGGACGTAAAACAAATAACATTATTATTATTAAACCCAGGAAACATCCCTGACCCGGCCGGGAATCTCACCCGGGGTCTCCGGATAAGAGGCAGGCTCGTTACCCCTACACCACGGGGCAGACAGGAATTGAACCCGCCAATTCAAAAGGCGCTCTACCGTATGACCTACTCAGCCCGGCAAACAGTATCTCAACTTAAAGTAACAGTCCAGTCGACTGATTTAATAATCGTAGGTAATACGCCACATGATAAAATGTGTTTGACCAGACTGGTGTTTTTCCAAGTTTACTACCGTTATGCAATTCACACAGTATGATGAGCTAAAAACTTGCAAGTTATTACAGCAGGTACGCCACGCCCGAAGTGACTAGTCGTTTTCTCCTGCTGTTCTGGCACTTCTCAATTGCTAGTCCGATTCGACGAACGATGTGTAATTCGCCATTCCCTATAAGTATGCTTTGTTGAATTTTTCATCAATATACATGATGTGATCACCAATTTCGATTATACCTTCCCCGATTACTGGAATTAAGAAAATATTCCATTTGTAATAGGGTAGCATATTCCGCCAATCTGATGAAGTACGCTTGCGGCAGTAGTAATCAATCAATCAATCAATCAATCAATCAATCAATCAATCAATCAACTGCATTTAGGGCTGTCGCCCAGGTGGTAGATTCAGAATCAATTGTTTACTTAGCCTTTCCTTAAAAGTTTTCTAAGAACTTTGAAATGTATCGAACATTTCCCTTGATAACTTATTCCCAATTCCTTACTAGTCGTCCGATAAATGAATATTTACCCCAGTTTGTCCTCTTGAATTCCAATTTTATCATCATATGAACTTTCCTACTTGTAAAAGCTCCGCTCAAGCTTATTCGTCTAGTAATATCATTCCAAGCCGTCTCTCCACTGACAGCTCGGAACATACCACTTAGCCGAGCATCTCTTCTTCTTACTCCCAAATTTTCCCAGCCCAAAATTTGCAACATTTTTGTAACCGTACTCCTTTGTCGGAAAGCACCCAGAACAAATCGTGCTGCTTTCCACTAGATCTTTTCCAGTTCTAATATCGAGTAATTCTGGTGTGGGTCCCATATATTGGAACCATACTCTAAACGGGGTCTTACCAGAGACTTATACGCCCTCTCCTGTACATCCTTACTACAACCCCTAAATACCTTCATAACCATGAGAAGAGATCTGTAACATTTCATTACAACACCGTTAATGTGATTACCGTACCCCAATGAATATCATTCCTTATGCAGGGCATCCATAAAAGATCTCCGGGGTTCTGAAATTCAATATTGTAATGAAATGGAAAATTAAGTATAATGCATTATACATGGTTTGAAAAGTATTATTGCCGAGTTATTTCTTTTTATTTCGGGAAGTCAATATCTACCCTATCTGTGGCACGGCATACATTCAAACGGTAATCCACCTCTTGCCACATCCTGGCCAGCAGATCTGGGGTGATGGTTGCCCCAGAAGCGATGATACTTTACCGGAGAAAGTTGACGACTTTCATCTTCTCCGCATAAAAAAGGTTCTTTGCATGCCCCCAAAATAAGAAGTCTAAGGGAGTGAGATCCGGACTTCTAGGTGGCCAAGGAATAGGCCCTGCCCTTCCAATCCATCGGTTGTCGAATCGGTGATTGAGTGCTTCCCGCACATCGAAGCTAATAATGGGGGGAGCTCGATCTTGCTGAAAGTAGACGGGCCCCCTCTCAGCCTCGATATCAATCAACTGAGGGAAAACATACAGCTCTAACATGCGATTGTAGACATGTATTTTCGGCAAAAATAAAAGGACCGCACTGAACATTCGCTTTGGGGGCGTCACGTTGATGCTCAATGAACTTGGGAGGCGGCTGTGAGCCCTAAATTCGACAGTTTTATCGGCTGAGAGTGCGGCTGACATGAAAAGTTGCCTCATCGCTGAAAATAACGTTGCTCAGAAAATCATTATTTCCATCAATCATGACGACCACACAAACAGCAAACTGAGACTTCTTATTCTTATCTGCAGGTTTAAACGCATGCAAAAGTAGTAACTTGCATGCAGTTAGACGAAGCCTTTGTGTACCACCTTATGAAGAATCTATTTCGGTAATCCCAGCTGAAAACTGCGTCGTGAGAATGATTTGTTAAGGGCTTCGTAGACATGAAGTGCGGATACTTTCCACGTTCACCTCAGACACACGCGGCCTACCTGGCGACTTCATAACACTTCTAGAAGCACGAAGCCATTGATGAATATGGTTTTGTCTGTAGGCCATACTCGCGTCGAAAGTTCCCCTGTACAATAACTCGCAGGGACAGGCCGCTAAACCGCCACTTCAAGGTCAACGCTCCGCAGCGTTCGTGACGTGCATGAAATATGTTTGAGATACGGATATATTTTTTATGATTGTTAATTGTTATTGTTATGATCTGTTAACTAATACCGCTTGCCTCGCTATGATCGTCCCTCCTGTGGCAAACACCCTAGAAATGCTTGCCAGCACATGGCAAGAGGTCGATCACCGTACTACAAATTGGGCACATAATTACTGCACGAAATTGTAAAAATAAAAACTTCACAATATACTCTTTTAAACCGTGTATAACAAATTATCCTGGATCATTAAAATATTTAACTTCAAATCCCCAGAGTTCTTTTATGGATGCCCTGAATTAACACCTATACTTACAGCTATCCCCATGAGGTATTATCACCCCTTCAACGCAGTAATTAAAACTGGGAAGACTTTTCCTCTTGGTGAAATGTACAACCTGACTTTTCATCCTGTTTACCATCATACCATTGTCTGCTGTCCATCTCACAACAATGTCTAGGTCCCCCTCCAAACAATGTTATACCGGGCGAGTTGACCGTGCGGTTAGGGCCGCGCAGCTGTGAGCTTGCATCCGGGAGATAGTGGGCTCAAACTCCACTGTCGGCAGCTCTGGAGATGGTTTTCCCTGGTTCCCATTTTCACACCAGTTAAATACTGGGGTGTGCCTTAATTAAGGCCACGGCCGTTTCCTTCCCACTCCTAGGCCTTTCCTATCCCATGGTTAGCATAGGACCTATCTGTGTTGGTGCGACGCAAAGCAAATAATAACAAATAAATAAACAAACAAACAAACAACGTTGTGAGATGGACAGGACAATGGTATAATGGTATTGTCAGCACTGTGGTACCGGACGGAAAGCTTTTTTTAAAAGTTGATTTACGTCACACCGACGCAGATAAGTCTTAAGGCGACGATGGGACAGGAAGGGGCTAGGAGTGGGAAGGAAGTGGCCGTGGCCTTAATTACGGTACAGCCCCAGCATTTGCCTGGTGTGAAAATGAGAAACCACGGAAAACCATCTTCAGGGTTGCCGACAGTGAGGTTCGAACCTACTATCTCCCGAATACTGCGGACGGAAAGCAATCCACTCCTGGTGCCTAAGCAGACACCTAGAGTTAGTCTATGAAAACTATGTCATTAGGCCTGCTCTTCACTCAGCTCAGATGACCCAGAGCACCACAAAGTATATCTCAACAAAAGCCCATTCACCACGTTGTGTTAGAGAACTCGTCCATAAAGCTGCCCTTGGGAAGTTTCTCGAGAGCCTTCTGTGCTCATGGTTACAGGATCGAATGTGGCATAGTAGGTTGGCATTCAGGTATCTTGAAAAACGAGAATCGTTCCTACGGATTCACTCGCACATTAAACAACTATTTTCAACGAGAAATTGCGGCATGCGACCTATTACAGTTCCTGGCAATAATAATAGTGCGTTTCATTTTGCGGTTATTGGCTGAGGAAGTTACGTTCTGGGATTTATCTGATGTAAAACTATTCTACCGCTAATTCACACTGGGGGAAAAAGCTGAGGAATGAAGGGTTTGGGCTTCCATTATACCAGTAATGATACAAGAGAGGTTTCACGCCCTTTAGCACTAATTTACATGATCCTTAACTTACTAGTATTGGAAACAATCGTGCAATAATTTCTGTATAATTGAGGATGTAACGTAGTTAAAACAAGGAACATCTGATGCTTTTTTTAATCAAAACATCTCCGGTCTTGTATGGTTATTCAAACTACATTATACTGTATGTTACAGTACGAAATTACGTCGCACTGAACTAAATACATTTCATATTATCATAGGATTACAAAATTTTGGAAATGTTCTAATGTAAATTTTCTCAGGCTCCTTCGCTGAGTGGTCAGCTCAGTGGTTTTCGGTCCAGAGGGTCCCGGGTTAGATTCCCAAGACAAGGATTTTCACCGCGTCAGGTTAATTCCTCTCGCTCGAGGACAGGGTGTTTGTGTTCGTCTTAATATACACATCTTCATCTACGTACAACACGTACTATCAACCACCACAGAAACCTGCAATAGTAAATATATCCCTCCACATAGGGTCAGGAAAGGCATTCGGCCGTATAACTGAGCTAATCCACATGAAGCACCGACCGCATGTAACTGGGAAAAAGCCATGGAACGGCTGTAATATAAATTCCATTGAAGTACCGTAGTTGATATTTTTTTTAATGTGTACAGTTTTAATGGTGCATTCAGGCGATCTGACAATCTTTTGAAAATAGTTAAGCCGGGCTGAGTGGCTGAGACGGTTAAGGCGCTGGCCTTCTAACCCCAACTTGGCAGGTTCGATCCTGGCTCAGTCCGGTGGTATTTGAAGATGCTCAAATACGACAGCCTCGTGTCGGTAGATTTACTGGCACGTAAAAGAACTCCTGCGGGACTAAATTCCGGCACCTCGGCGTCTCCGAAGACCGTAAAAGTAGTTAGTGGGACGTAAAGCAAATATCATTAAAATTAAAATAGTTAACACAGAACCTCACTCTGGACAGTCATCAGAGAAATATTAACCCCTCTCAAATTTTTAAAGGCAAGTAATGCTCAAGAACGTGCGCAATTATTCACCATTGCTTTCCTGACGTATGAAGAGAGCTATTTTTCTCTTATGATTACCAGCAGTGTTATTTTTATTGTTCAATCGCCCTTATACTAGCTAAGAGCATTTATTTGTTTGCTTGCTTGTTTGTTTGTTTGTTTGTTTGTTTGTTTGTTTGTTTGTATTTTAACAGCTCTACATTGCACAGTAATTCTGGGGTGACAGGTAGTAATATCTTACAAAACAAAGGATATACATTTATTCATGAGACGTAGTATGTCTATATTTTTTCAGCACTGTACTTCATAGTTTCCTCTTCGGTTAACGCTTCCATTGCAAGACATTGTCTATATAGCACGTCAGCCTCAGAACAACGTGACTAGAATGTTGGTCTAAAGCAGATGAGTCAACGCATGTTTGATCGAACATTGATCAGTTAACAAAGAGAAGATTCGTCTTGCAAACATGGGATAAGGTTGCGCTAGGTAGATAGTTTACCGCTGATTATAATTGTGTATTTGGAGTCTTCATCGTGAGGTATGGGATCAGCAATAGCACGGCAACAATTATCTTGTAACGGGGATTCCTGCTGCAGAATTTGAATGTCAAACAGTATCGACGTAGTGTGACAAGAAACAGAGGAATACTGGTACGTTAGAGAGCTGTAATTTGCAAGACGGCTAAAAGAGAGGAAGAATGTACATAAAAATTAAAACTGAAGATATGTTAGTGTTTTTAAAAAATATTGCTGAGTTATCAACGACATATTGGGTCCTAATACAGGCTCCACTGACTGGTTACAAGTCATGCACTTCAATGTCGACTTGTTAAGTGCGAGAATGTGAAGAATATTTTAGACAGTCGAACATAATATGTGATTAAACAGAACATGAACAGTTTAGAGACGCTGGAATAAGGAACATTATTAAACATTGTAAAATCAAGTAGACGCCTTCAGACATTTCAAATACCAATCACAAATTTAAAACATCGCGCTGGAAAATACACGAAAAGCATATACAGTTGCATTCACCAATAATTGTAAACTTATTAAGGAGACACTCCGGAGATAAAAAACGATATTTTGGTCATTTTGGTGATATTTTGACTGAAATTGAGAGGATTGAGTTTCTTTTTTCTTCTCACGACGTTATTCCGCTGAATTCAAACAATTTATCACTGTAATAATGCATTGTTTGCCAATTGTAATTTTACATTTAGATCCCATTTTCTCCCATAATATTCTGCAAAATTTAACAAAATTGGTATGGTATTTTTAAATGCAGAATTCTTTTCAAGTAGTAAGGATTTTTAAGTCCAAAATTTTAGAACGTAAAAATTACACAAACTTTAGTACCATATATTCCTTATATAAATTATGTACAGAAAAATCGATATGTAGTGCTTTTAAAAGAAGTATGATCTACCTAATTACGAATTTACATTAATATGTTAATTAAATTTCATGAAAAAATGGAATTGAAAGTTATAAAAAAGAATATTTTGAAAAACTAATTGTATAAGAAAGAAATGTTCGTGACATCTCTACTTTTTTGTAGGTGACATTCCCACAAAGTTTCGTGAAAATCCATGCATTAGGTAAAAATACATTCATAATTTACATACATTCAACCGATTTTCTTTCTTTCCCAGCATACTAACAAGTTAACAATCCTTGAAGGAATCTGTATAAAACACTTGCATATATTTTCCATTCCACTGTAATTTCTCAAAAGAAAATGATAGCGATTTACGGAATCTGGGGGTGTCTACCAGAATGAATGAAAGGTGTTATTCTGCGAGTACTGTCTCTATTTTTTTAATATTACGAATGAGTTCGATCTACTGGAAAGATTTTTTCATACTTTCACAAGCAATGATGCCAAAAAAGTAAAAGTGCATATTAACTTTCAAAGAGCTACTCATGGAAAGAACTATACTTCATCCAAAACCACACTATTTAACACAAATCTTCAGTCAGAAAAATTAACATGTTCAATGTTAAGGTTACAATATTATTCTACTTTTGTGATTTAAATATATTATAAGAATGGTTTATCGTGTGACTTTGTACAGCCATGTCCTAGTTCGTGAACCATGGGCAACGGCTGAGTGGCCTAGTAAGTGGTCCTGAGAATCGGGAAACCAGTTGCTATGGAATGGCAGTGGGCATGTAGGACGTATTCCGAATCATGACCCTCCTTGTGCTCAGGCGGCTAGGACTATGCAATCCACCAGTGATCCCCAACCCGGTAAGAGGAGAGATCTTCACTTGGGCTATGCAAGTAAGGGTAGCATCCTGATTCACAGAATTTTTCATCGAGCACGCTCAGAACATTTTACGCAAGCTTTGGAACTATGGGAGTAACGGAGTCCCACTCCCATTTGACAGGCGCGGGACTCCTTGGAAACAAATTGGCGAACAAATTGGAATTCGATGGGAAGATTAATGGGGTTTATGGAAGAGAGAAAGTAAAACTGGCTGAGTCAGCAAAGAGGGTGTGCCTGGATGTGTTAGGCGTTAATGATATTCGGGTAAGGGGAGATAACGAGGAAGAAATAGGAAATTATACAGTGTAATTGACGGGTGTTAAACAAGGAAGGGCAGAGTGGGGGAAGGACTGTTCGTCAGAAATATTATTGCACGCAACATAGTTTCTCTAAGTTACGTGAATGAGCGAATGATGTGGATAGATTTGGCGGTTGGAGGAATTAGGACGAAAATTGTCTCAGTGCATTCACCATGTGAGGGTGCAGATGAGGATGAAGTTGAAAAGTTTTATGAAGAATTGAGTGACATCGTAGTCAGGTAATGATCATGATTTTGATGATGCTTGTTTAAAGGGGCCTTAACATCTACAGTCATCAGCCCGTAATGGAACGAGATGGAAGACATGATATAATTAAAATTGTAAAATGTATCCACTGACCAGAGATGCCAACTTTCCAGAAAGGCAATTCGTAATGCAGCCGTTAGGACACGGGGATTGAGGGGGGGGGGGGTACGGCGGCGGCCGTAGAATTTTTCCCCCGAGATCTGCAGAAATGTATATATTTTCTAAACTTTCTCTTAAGTAGTAGTTATAGTACTCATTAGTCATGTATTTTTAATGTACTCTACGTACGATGTGTATTATATAGATATGACTTTTTTAAAAGTGTGATTATTTTTGTTAATACCATTACTGTTATTATTGTTAATATTAGCATATAATTGTCATCAATAGTTATTATTAAGTGTTCTAGGTTAAGACTGATTAAGTGTAAGAAAGGAAGTACATCCCTAACTTTGCCAAGATAAAAAAATTATTATTATTATTATTATTATTATTATTATTATTATTAACTTACATATCATTGAACAATCAATGAACAACATACAATTCAACCATCTTGTTCTTCCTCATTATGCGCATCTGAAAAATCGCGGCTACACACACTACAAAACACGTGTGAAATGAGACTTTGAGGAACGCAGTAAACAGGGACATTCTTTCGAGTAGTGAACCATTTTTTGTTTATTATTAGCGTCACTAGTCACGGTAACGTCATCACACGTATTTTCCTGCATAAGAAATCGCTTCATTATTTCAAACTTTTCGCATTTCGTAACACAACGATTAGCATATATCCTGTAAGAGCCAAATATGTAAATTTGGCAACCGAAATAGCAATAAATACTTCAACAGTCACGCACACAGTATTCACAATGAAACGGAGTTAGTCACCACTTTGCCGCCAAAACAAAGACCAAGGATCATGTAAGAGAAATACAAAAACAAAAGAACTCGCATATTTGCATGGAAATCTGATCATGTGACGAACAAAGACAACTCCGCAAGATATACCACTTCACAGGTGCCTATTTTTCCGGTACTGGAAGCACACACTGCGTTCGGCGCGTGAAAACTCGAAATATTCTTTAACGAGGAACAGGAAAGGGGTGTAAATAATTAGTGAGAAATCCGAAAATAACATTCTGAGAATTCAAGCTGTAATGGCATTCCTTGTGTATCCTTTTGAACACTTCATACACATAGACTTAAAAATCAACAAAAAATCGTAATTTGTGGTGTGTGATTCGTAAAGGCGTAATTATGATGGATAATTCGTAATTATTACGATTGAATCGTAATAGTTGGCATCTCTGCACTGACTAGTATTTACAACAACTGAAGACGAGATAATGGTGAATTTAAAATAATCAGTGGCTCTAATTCGCAAAGCCTTATTTTCGGTAAAATGAAAGATGATATGTTATGACAGAATAGGACATTGTCTTAAAATTCAATACTATATATTGCAAATTACTATTCTAAAAAACACATTAAAATATACGAACACATACTAAAACAGAGCCACATTACTAAAACGTAGTGACCAATAATACAAAGACTAATACGAAACACTACGTTTCTATGCGATAAAACAAACCACTATCCCTCATAAAACGGATGACGAGGTCTGCTGACTGCTCGTCATCTCGCAGGATGAGGGAGATGGTACTCGGGAGTTTTGAGACTACGGCGCAAATCGACCAGGTCGACGCACTACGTAAGGATGTGTTCCACGGAAATATGATCGCCGCAAGTACACACCGGAGGGGGTTCTCCTTTCAGTAAATAGGAGTGCGTTGCTATACCGTGGCCGATCCGAAGACGACATACCACTGCTTCCCTCCGAGAAGTCCGAAGGGAATTCCTCCATACCTTCGTTGTATCATTTATCGTTCTCAGCTTATTTGGAAGTGGAATGGCCTGCCAATCCATCCCCCAATGGGACATAACCAGATGTCTCAGCTGAGTGCGAAAATCACTTGCTGGAACCTTGTAAGGCAAGGGGGCAGTGTAACTGCCTCCTTGGCAGCCTTATTAGCTAACTCGTTTCCCTCTACACTTATGTGGCTTGGGAGCCACATAAACGTGATTCTGGTGCCGGCATCCGAACACCCGGCCAGCAGGTCCTGGATCCGCTGCACCAGAGGGTGCTGAGGAAAACAGGTATCAACAGACTGTAGTGAACTCAAGGAGTCGGTACACAGCAGATAGTGTCGGCGCTCATCGGACAGTGCGTACCGCAGAGCTTCACAGATAGCATAGAGCTCTGCTGTGTACACGCAACAAGTTTCCGAGAGATCAAAAAGAAACATATAATTGTCGACAACGAACGCACAGCCCACATTCGTTTGTGCCCTCGAGCCATCCGTGTAAACGATGACTGAATCTTGATACCGGCCAACAATGGACAGGAAGAGCCTCCGATAAAACGAGGGGCCAGTGTTTTCCTTCGGGCTAGTGTGCAGATCCAGGATTATTACAGGTCGTCGTACTATCCACGGTGGTACCCCACTCATAAGGATATGCACCGCTACACATCGGAATGGCAAAAAACCAACATCTTGTTGGAATGATAAAGTGAGAGCACCTTGTAAACATAAAAAGAAGCCGTATCAGAAATGGCTCCAAACAAAAACTATTGCAGACAGGGAATGTATGTAGAGGGAAGAAACAGAGCGAAACAAATAGTTCTTTAATCCAAGAAGAAGCAGTGGGACGATTTTTGTAATAACTTAGAACGGTAATGTCAAGCAGCAAGGAAATATTTCTGGACAGTAATAAAAGATCTTAGGAAGGGAGGGAAAAAGGAATTGTGCTTTGAGTAAATCAGGTGAACTCATAATAGATCCCAGGAAATCACTGCAGTTGTGGAAGGAATATTCTGAAAATCTAAACGTAAAAAGCTATCTTAGTGGTGACGTCCCAAACAACCGAGCTCATTCGGAGGAGGAGGAAGAGGAGGAAGATCGTGAAATTACAGTTGATGAAGGATTGTAAATGAACTCCATTATCACAAAGCAGAAGAAATAGATGAAATTAGACCTGAAATTGTGAAAGCATAAAATATCTTCACAGAGTAATAAGATTAGCATGGACTGTTAGTAAAGCACCTTCAGATTGGACAAAAGCAGTAATTGCACCTATCTATAAGCAAGGGAACATGAAGGATTGCAACAACTAGCGAGGTATCTCAATCAGTATACTAGGCACCCAAGTGCTCACCTGTATCTTGGAAGGGAGGGTGCGATCAGTGGTGGAGAGGAAGTTGAATGAAAACCAGTGTGGTTTCAGACCACACAGGGGCTGTCAGGATCACATTTTCAGTAGGTGGCATATAACTGAAAATGCTACGAGGGGAATAGACAGTTATATTTTTGTTTCGTACATCTAGAGAAGGCATATGACAGTACCACGGGAAAAAGAGGGTCGCCGTATTAGGAAAGTATGGGATTAAGGGCAGATTATTAAAATCAATCAAAGGCATTAATGTTGACAATTGGGCTGCAGTTTGAACTGACAGAACGAGTTCTTGGTTCAAGGTACTTACAGGGGATAGACAAGGCTGTAATACTTCACCTTTATTGTTCGTAGTTTACATGGATCATCTGATGAAAGGTATTAAGTGGCAGGCAGGGAGGGATTCAATTTGGTTAACATGTACTAAGCATGTTTGGCCTATGCTGACGACCTGGTCATAATGGCATATTGTGCCGAAAGCTTGCAGTCTAATATCTTGGACTTGAAAATAGGTGCAATAAGTATGGTATGAAAATTACCCTCCTAAGACTAAATTGATGTCAGTAGTTAAGAAATCCAAGGGAATTGAATGTCAGATCGGGAACACAAAGCTGAAAGGGTGTGTTTCCTCCTAGGATGGTAGGATAGTGAAATTGATTCAAGGTGCAGTAAAGCTAGTGAAGTGAGCTCGCAGTTGCGATCAACAGTATTTTGTAAGAAGGAAGTCAGCTCCCGGACCAAACTATATTTACATCGGTCCGTTTTCAGACCAACTGTGCTTTATGGGAGGGAAAGCTGGGTGGATTCAGGATATCTTTTTCATAAGCTAGAAGTAACAAAAATGAAAGTAGCGAGGATGACTGCTGGTAAAAAACAGGTGGGAACAATGGCAGGAGGGTAGGTACTCTGAATGAGGAAAGAAAGGCTAAGTTAGGAATGAACTCGATGGACGAAGCTGTAGGTCTACACATAAACCGACTTCGGTGATGGGGTCGTGTGAGGCGAATGGAGGAGAACAGGTTACCTACGGAAATAATGGACTCTGTTTTGGAGGGTGGGAGGGGTAGAGTGAGACCAAGACGACGATGGTTTGACTCGGTTTCCAACGATTTAAAGAGAAGAGGTATATAACTAAACGGGGCCAGACACCTAGTTACAAACAGAATTGTGGCGGCGATTAATAAATTCACAGAGGCTTGCAGACTGAACGCTGAAAGGCGTAACATTCTACGACGAAGATGTATGTATACCAAAAATTGTCGCCTTAATCTGTTCAGTTCTTAGCCACGCAAACTTCCGACAGAACTCTATGCGATCGACCTCGCGCTCGTGTGTCTAATTCCAATTTTACATTGACTTAAGGTTACAAAGGTAGTAATTTCAAATCCCACGACACCTTTTACAATCTATCGTAAAAATATCACAATAAACAACACCGTAAAGTTTACAATAGCAAGCGCTCTTCCACAAGCTTGTTAATACCAAAAACGTTTAGAAAGTGCCCAGTCGCCAATACTCTTGATCGCGTTTACAAAAATTAATTTTAGGATTTCAAATGGTCTGGCAAATACAAATGTTACCGGAACGCGTAGCCGATGTCATGTGCACATAGCTTACTTTTATTAGTTGATAGGACTTGCATACCAAGACACAAAACTGCATGATGAGCAAATGAATTAGAAATGGCTGCTGTTTTGGAAAATGGTACTGTGGTCGGCCCGGTGAATGTAATAGTAGGGCGAAGCTCGTGTCTGCGATGTCGTCGGATCTCGTACTGGCTGTGTAACACTTGGCCACAAGATGGAGAAGGCATGAGATCTCTACCCATTTGATTGTGGCCAGATTATCGGTGCCCGGCGTTTGGGTAATTCCATCGCAGAAGGCGTGAAGGCACTGGGCTTTCCACGGGCCACCGCGTCCAATGTTTCACAATAGGCCTACGCGGGATTCGGGGAATACCACCACCTGGGAAAAATGCAGTATATTACAACGAAAGTCAACGTCGGCTAGCTTGGATGATGAGAGGCCATAGATAGGCCTAGGGCACAGCAGAACACTATCGAATGCAATGCTGGATAAAAACTAAGTATGAACAGCTATGCCATCCAGAAAAATCTGCTCGCATCAGGGTATAGGAATGAGCATCCCACAGTAGTACCTCTGCTCACTGCACGCCAGAAAGCACAATGACTGAAATGAGCAAAGGTAATTTGGACTTTCGACGTATGGAAAAAGATCGTCTGGCCAGACGAGTCGAGATACCAGTTGCAGCACCTCCTAGAGAACAAGGCCTGGCAACACGAATGAGAGTAGCTGATGACGTATGTGCGCGTGGGCCCATGCCAGTATCTCAGCTTGGTGCCGCTTGGTGTATTAGGACGTGTTTTCCAGTTATGCGTGTTTTTCATCTATTATATTAATCTTAAGCGAGTCTTGTGTGTTAACACTCGCTTAATATTCCTATTAGTGTAAATTATGTTAAAAGTGTCAGTTTTTATAAATTGTTAATATTAATAAATTGTGTTGAAAGTGCTGGCATGGCCACCACGTGGGGTTAGAACTGAGTTTATTTTCAATGGCGTGTTGCTGTGAATCGCGATCACTGTTTTTCAAATTATGAATAACGATGCCTCAGAAATGCAGTGTTCCAAATAGTAAGGACAATTATCGCACTGCCCTAAAGTCAGTGTTTTCTCGTTTCCAACTGACGACTCGGAGAGAGCTAAGTGGTCAAGAGCTATTCGCCGAGATGATTCCGTTCCTTCCAAAAATGCAAAGCTAAGTCTTAGTTATTAGTGTATTATATCCGATTTCAATCATTCAATGACTGAAGTTGTGGAATGGTCCTTGAAATGGAGCCCTGTGTTGTAGATGTGCGAGCTCCATTTCAAAACTCATTAGGTTGAATGGACGACCGGCATGTATGAGGAGAGAAATGGGAAATTATTGACTGCACCTTTATCTAACCCAAGGCTTGTGAAAGGTTTGTGGATAGGTCTCTAATATCTTTGCTATTTAGGCCTATAAATGAAATGGTAGATTTTTTCGGGGTGATTTATATCTTCCTGATTTAAGCATTTGCTGTATTGAATTTACCAGTTATTACCGAACATTTAGTTTGGGATGTGATGAGTCTTCACATTACTTTATAGGACTACTGTTGTGAGTATAGTGATATTCTGGCAAAAGTTATACATTATGAAGGCATGTAAGGTATTGGCTTTCAAGTATTCTTACTGTGCTGGGCCCTTAACTGCAAGTGAGGCAGTTCTATTTAATATATGACATGAGGGAATATACCTCTTAGTGTGGGTTAATATTTTTAGTTCAGGCTAGACAGCAATGTTATTGTGTTTATTGCAATTATGTTAGGTTCTATATAATTATTGTAAATTACATTCACTCAATGATTTTCTCTGTCTCCTGGTGTGCTATTCATTTTATATTAAAATCAACCAGACATGACATAGTCCTGTGAGGTAAGTGGTGCCATGAATTAATAGATGAGTGCATTTATATCTAGGTGAATGCATTCTAATTTGGTCTAAATGTTTTAGGAGCTGTTCTTTCTCAGTTTCCAAACTGCCCAGAGTACTTTTCTCATACCACATCTGCCCACTGAGAAGCTCCAGATGATGGGCGTTGTCGAGTAGACAATGAAAGTTTGGCCAAAGCTCTTGCTCAAAGTTTAGAGACCTATCAAGATCATGCCAGTACTGTTTCTGTCAAGAACTTCCAGGAATTTAAAGAAAAATTAAGTTCAATATCTGTAAAACAAGACTGGAACTGCATTGAAAAGGAACAGTGTGTTTACTTCATTTTAATCAAGAAGAGCCTATACCACATCTTCATTGCTGTGTTAAGGTCAGGCTCTCATTTTTTGAGTACATTACTATTATTAATTACCGAGTTGTTGAACCTCTATGAATTCCATTGAAAGGGGATGTGTAAACTCTGAATTCAGAGTTATTCACGGAAAGTTCCTTCAGTAGTAAACATTCTTGTTTGAGTAATTGTGAATTCAATTATGAATTTCCTCTTCCAGTATTATAACCCATTTACACTCTGGTTATGAATTATCTCTTGGAGACAGTACTCCTTCCAGCTTTTGTTATTGCATGTAATGAATGCAACATGTATCTGTCAAAAATTGGGGATTAATTACTTAATTGATCTCATGTGTGTCATATCTATACAATGCAGCTGGTTCATAAAGCATGAAATGAATAGTTCAATGTGTGTTCTGCTACATTTTTATTAATGTAATGGCAGAGATGCAAGATCTTAACATGGTTCTTAGGATTTTAACAATTACTGTTCATAGAGATTTCTTTTTATATTTTCTTATATCATGATCATCTCATGTCAATTTCAATGATAAGCAACCTGGTGAAGTTAAATTGAAAACAATTTCAGAAAGTGTCTGGGTGAAGGTCAGTTCAAATGTTATCAGAATTGGCATGCTACTCTTCAAATTTAAGTTCATATATTTTAATAAGTTGTTTTATTTTCAGTTTCATTTCAATTTTCCCTCTGTTCTGGTTATTTGAATCAGGGTCCAAAATAATGTGAGTACATTTATATACACTAGGGAACGCGAATATAATTTTGACGACTTGATGAACAAACTATTGTTGGCATGTACTGTAATCATTCTCACTGCAAAACAGCCAAATTTTGGGAGCTCTTCATCCCCTTATGTATGTTAGGCTTCAATTGTAAAAAAAAAGGTTTACCGTTTTCATGACCGAGAACACTGAGCATTACAGCTTGTATGTTCCTGGACTGCTACTAACATACTGTAAGTAAGGTAGTTTATGTTATTTTTTATTTAATAGTTTTTGCTGTACTTACATGTTGTTTTTGATCTTTTATCTTTCATCAGCAAGTTCAGTTTTGTAAAAGGAACTGATCATTTTTTTTTAACTCTTAAATATACGAAAGAAAGTGTCAAAGGCATATTATTAAAGTTGTTCAGTATTAAGACCTTTAAAAAACTGAATTATATTCCTTTTTGCATTTTTAATTGTTCTTCCTAATTATTACGGTATATTACTAATTTCGCTTCCGATATGAGCGCATACGAGAAAGAATATTCTTAGAATGTAGTTTAAGCAGCGTATTTTTCAATTATCGCAAGGAATTAGCTTCATCTACTATCCACTCACGCTGCGAGAGCTCGCGTGACGTCTCGAAACGTATTGCCAGGCCTTGTTCTGTAGGAGGTGCTGGTAGAGCCCTGCAGGGATGGTGTCGTATGAGTTGCGCCGTGTTAAAATCAGTAAAACTTGCGCCGTGGTCGTTAATCACTCTAGGAACTAGAGGTCTTGTTTGGAAATTCCACAGGGAACATGTCTTACATCCTCCACCTGGATTAGACATTTAGTACTGAACCGTTCATTCAACGGTGCTTACTTTGTAAATATACAATGTAAATATTAGGTTTAAGACACTGACAAGGTTATACCGAAAATTTAAATCATGTATATAGGCATTAGTTTTCATAAGGATGACAAGGCCGAATGGCCGCTTTCTTTACTGCTAGACTTGGTTTGTTAAATAATTTCAAATCATTCAAGTAATACTTAAGCGGCTGTTTTAAGTTCAACGGAGATCGTCTCAATAAGACATAATGAAACAACGCTGATAGAATGAACATTTGTGGCGGAAAACTGTAAATTTCAGTTATTGTTAAGATTTAAAAAAGCTTCTTCATGACGCTGATGGAACGTAGGCTTCCCATCACTGTTCCGGGGGTTAAATCTATGATCACCTTAGATAGCGCTTATGCTGGACAAAGCTGGCGTTCAAAATATTATTTCTGATTTCTTCATATTTATATCAGCATCACTGTTTGAAACAATTTCATTTGTCATTTATTAATCTTTTATACCCAGGGGAATGGGACAGGCCTCGCCAGGGCACACAATTTCCTTTCTTTGGCAGTAGCTATGGTTCATTCTTGAACTCTTATCACTTCATAAGGGGTGCATGTCGGGGAAACGTAGGGTGAGACAGTTTTTTTTTCTGTTTTCACTGGTCATTCTTTATTCAACAAATTCGCTACATTTCATTTGCCATCCATTAATCTTTGTCCGCAAAAGCACGTCAGATCTCGCATTCGGCAGTATTTTCTTCCTTTAGCGGTATTTCATTCTTCATTCATTCTATTCCTGACCCTGTCAGTTAGCTACAAACAGGCTGTGGATATTCTTCATAAGACTGAAAGACTGACTCCATGTTTCCACACTTGGTTTGTAAATTAAGTCAAACTACGTAGTTATACACATTTCACTCACTGATATAAATACGATGCAGGTTTTCGAAATGTGCAAGAGACCAACATTGATAGAGTGAATACCGAGCTCGACAGCTGCAGTCGCTTAAGTGCGGCCAGTATCCAGTATTCGGGAGATAGTAGGTTTGAACCCCACTGTCGGCAACCCTGAAAATGGTTTTCCGTGATTTCCCCCAGGCCAATGCTGGGGCTGTACCTTAAGGCCACGGCCGCTTCCTTCCCACTCCTAGCCCTTTCCTGTCCCATCGTCGCCGTAAGACCTATCTGCATCGGTGCGACGTAAAACAACTAGCAAAAAAAAAGAGTGAATAATAGTTTTTTAGATATTAATTTCAAAATCTCAGTACTACAGGTATTCACAGACATTCCTTGAACTTGGAAATAACCCCCTGCGGTGCAGCGCAGGTAGCAGATGCTTAAGACAGCTGTCAAACCACTTCTACTCCCGGCGGGGAATCTCCACGGCGCAAATTTTACTCGGCGCAACTCTTACAGAACCGCAGGGATATCCGGGAAGTTACTGCCTTGGCGAACACAAATTGTATGGCAGTGCGGATAATTTTGCTGATAATAATTACAATATCCGCAATTCGCGGATGCGGATAATGAAGTTCATTAATTTTCACTCAGGTATAGTCTACTCTTACTTTTGCTTGTCGTTAGGTGACCCGTAAATCTGACCTAACTGGCTCCTGCTCGCAATTAATGGAAGGAAGGAACAAAGGTCAATACGTCGGTAGTTGTCGCAAGAAGAAATCCCTCAAACCTGTGACTGTGGGGGTCTGATGCCAGGTGTTAGGCCTATTGTATTATATTAACATATCTATCCGTTTCAGTACCTTCGGTGTTATATACTGTAGTTAATATTAACAATATCCGCGGATACGGATAACCATTTGCGGATGAAGGAAGTGTGGGTGCGGTGGAGGAAGTGCGGGTGCGGATAATATTTAGTACATCCGCGCAGGGCTCTAGAGCAGAGTATGCGCTCTGACGGAAGGTACAGCCTAGCAGCTGCTTGAACGGCTCTCAGTTAAACTATTGTCGCGGCCACGAAATTAGGCGGGTGAAAGAAATTACGCTGTTGCCAAGGTTATGTAGCAACTGGTGAAGAAATGTCTAACTGAACACATCATTTCGGAGCGCGAGGCAAGTTGTTCTCTCTCAAGCTTCTGATGTTACTTCATACAATGTTTCGAGACAAATTATACTACAAGCTTCAGAAAAGACTGCTGATTCAAGTGGTATAACTATTTTCCATATAAACCACTTTAAATCATTATGAAAAATAAAATCATGAGCGAGTAAGTTTAAATTCGTAGAATCATGTATTGAAAATTTCAGTAAGCGGCCAAGTTTTTATTTCTCCAGCCAATAAAATTTTGTCTGCGGGAAAAATGTAAAAAATTGCCTGACATATTTTTTTTATCTGAAACATATTTCCGTGAGTCTTGTAATTTTCCTGGAAAATGGCTCGGAAAGCGATCATGTAAATGTCGCTAGCTGAGGCAGTTCGGGGCGCGCGCACCAGCACAGGCTGCAGAACCCCGTAAATACTTTCGGATTACATATTAATCCGTATCAGTTTTTTTACATTATAACTTTAAATATTTGAATACTGTATATCGTACCGAGTAATATAGGAAAAGAACTACTTTAAAGAATAGGTTTACGTTAATTTACAATGAAGTAAGGATCGGTTTCTGGCTTCAAGGCAGTCTTAGTCACTCATCACTCATCTCACTATCTGTCGAGTCGTCTTTTACACTGATGATGAATGGCTCCTTTCTTTCGTCCCTTACTATTTCCTTGGCCCAATCGTCTGTTTGAATATCTTCCGCGCGATTGAAACACTTTTCCCAATCTGCAACAGTCACACGGTCGATGGCTTCTGACGTGAGTTTTTCTACGCCCTTTATTTTGAATGTCTTGTTCCTCTCTGCCACTTGACTTGAGCCCAAATCAATTCACATTCACTATCCATCTTTAACTGCATTTACGATCCGAGCTCAACAGCTGCTTGACAGGGAATGACTCGGGTAACGTGGCCTGGAGCGGATTGGCTTCAGTTTGACAGCACTGCACGATCAGCGTTGCCAATCCGTGCCCAGGGGTAATCGACTCTCGACCATCTGTCGCTTCGCCGTTCCCATTTCTGACGACAGCGCAGTTTTCCTCACCCGCCTAACTTGGTGGCCGCGACGATAGTGAAGGGGTGCGTATCTAAACATATTTAAACTTTTAACAGTTTTATTGTGCCTAATATTTCGTTCAATTCAGTGCATTAGATTATGGTGAGGAAACAAAATAAATTATATTTTATCCAAATGCCACGTGCTAAGTAAATACGGTTAATTATGATAATTTCATTAAGTTATACGTACGAAACAAAATTAATTATTTTGACATGATAATTAAATACGCCTTTGACTACTACCTGTAGGGTGAAGTAAGGTTTTTTGGTGATAATGTTTTAAAGGAATGCCACCATAAAACCTGTTCTAATTTTCAGCTCGTCTGTTGTCAGCTGGGTGTCCTGGGTTTTTCCTTTGTCCCGCGCTCAGGTAAATCCTTGGACCGTTTCACTTACTGAGGTATGAGATTTTGTAACACTCAGCTGTAATGATTTGGCAAGTGCGGACTTTTAACCAAACCTTTTAACCAAAATGATACCTCTTCTGCAGCTACTGACTCATCTCTCATTACTAAGAAACCTTTCTCAGAAAGAAGTTAATCTGCAGACTCAAATTCCAATGCTGAGTACTTCTTTCAGCTTCCCAGTGAACCAAGATATGAAAGACTCACAAAAAGCAGAAGAGACTCTTCCGCACAGTGCCACACCCCTCCCGAGCAGTGACAGTAGGAGGAAAGAAGACCGAGCAAGGCTGATGTTGACTTATTATTCCCGGACCTTTAGGTGTCAAGTTAGATGATGATTGGATATATGTCATATGAAAAAAAAACCCTAATGACTCAAAACGCAAAACTGAGGCAAAATGGACTCAGTGCAGCTCTTGTAGACATACTGTGCATTAAGACTGCCAATCGCAAGATACTGATGACGACATAATCGTGTATATGTGTCACGTGTGTTGTGAAGACTCATCGTAACACGACAATTCCTGTCAAATGTAGTTATACGACTCTTGAAAGTCAAAAGTCTTCTAAAATAACTATCACCAAATTACCTTGCTACTATCACCTACTGCATATGTATCACCAAATGACCTGACTCAATTGAGTTGCACAAAATCATATATGAGATCAAGGGCCGGTTCTACCACCTACTGGTAAAGTAGCGCGTAACTTGCCCTCCGCGTAAAAGGATGTTTCCGTTCGACCAGTCCCAGGTAGCGCTATCGGCAGCATAAATCGTCGTTACCCGGCGCTTAATTTATCGGTCACTTCGAGGGCCCGATAAGACTACCTGCCGGGCAAGTTTTGAGAGCTGAACATTATTAGCTGTGTTTCTGGTGACATACAACTCAAATTAGCTTAGTATATTGAAAAAAGCATTATACTGTAACAGTGATCGATATTGTATTGCAGGATTTTGAACATTAATGCTTCCTTTGAGTTGCAACGGTCACACCAGCCTCTCGCATTGATAGCGTAGGGGGGAAATAATTTAAAATGGGATTTAATTTTCTACTTTTTCAGTTTTCAGATACCAAGTATAAATTAGTGTATGTATCCTAAATACCCCAAGCTCTCTTGTAGCTTAACGGTTAACGCGCTCACTTCATAATATGGGGTATACGGGTTCGAGCCTTCATAATGACGATTTTTTCTTATTTTCATTATTAGCGTTGTATTAATCTGTATGCCTCTTTTCATACGTTCCTTTGTTAATAATATATTTCATTGAAATGTTTAATCAGAATATTATGTCTGCTAGGAAAATGCTTTATAAGTTTGCTACTTATAGAAAGTGATGATATGATTAATATAGCATATAGGATTGTCGCCCAGGTAGCAGATTCCCTATCAGTTGTTTACATAGTCTTCTTGTAAATGATTTCGAAGAAATTGGAAACTATTCCATTCCCGAATTCCTCTTCTTATGAATGGATATTTATCCCGATTAGTTCTTTAACAGAACCTTCCAACTCTATCTTCATAAAGTTAAACATTAGAATGAAATGCATTATCAATAAATGGACGCATGTGGAATTAAATGAGGTCAAAGTGCTAGTTGCAAATAGAGCATCGTGGAGATATTTAATCAATTCACACAAGCCTGTAGATAGAATGCTCAAAGGCAATAAGTCCGTAAGGAAGATGAGGGTGTATATACGTATATGGAAGCGCGTAAAGAAGAGAGTTAAGAACAACGGCAAGGAACGAAAATAAATTATTAAATGCAAATTAGAAAGACGATGAAAACCAGCGCACCTTCTATTACGGAGCGAGCGGCTTGATCAGTCTAGTACGACAATAGTTTCCAAAAACGCTGCCTTACATGACAGGTTATAACTGGCGTAAGAAAATGTAATATCGAGATTTTAATCACAATTAGGTATTGATTTTGAAGCTCATAGATTAAAATCACGAAAGCTTCACATAAATCGCTGTCCATAACTCTTAAGACTCCCCTTATTAGGCTTTTTGATGATAATCAACTGATGCAAGCACAGGAAAATAAGACAATCGAAATGAGCTTCATACATCTGACGATAGATAGCACCACACTCGAAAGCGAGAAATCGCCGAAAACCAGTCTAGTCAACTCCGTATACCGGTGTCTAGCTCCGGGTAGCTACCCAGCGCTCGCGCGGAGGTGGTTGCACGCAAGGCAAAATACCAGCTGATTTACACCCCCAGGTAGTTTACCTCCCGAGCAGCTGCCAGCCACTTTACCAGCAGATGGTAGAACCGGCCCTAAGATGAAGTAGTTGCAAGAAAACATTTCTGATCAAAACCTACAGTTAATGTTCTGTTCTAACCCAACCAACCTGTACCTCTGTTGAGGAAACCAGGCTCTGTCTGTCGCAAGTCAGGACCAATGGCGAGTGATGGAGGAGCAACACCTCTTTAAAAAACTTTGGGTCGCCTGCCCCGGGCGATAGTACCTTGTAATGGGCCCTAACCAGGGTTACGGTAAAGACCTCAACGGCAATGAAGGCGGAAATAAAATTTATTGGTACAGTGGAACTGGCGGAAGGGGCACCTGGCAACTGAGGTTAACAGTAGCAACCTACTGCCTCAAAGGCTAAGGCAACATCCCCGACAGAAAAGGCAGCCATCCAACAGGCTGTGAAGGGGCAGACCCCCTGATGGTTGTACGCAGAGGTGACTTCTCGGCCATGTAAAAAGTAACCAGTCACGAAAATGTCGAGCACATGCAGAATGTTCTGTTTTATATGATACAAGAAATTTAAAGGAAATAAATCATTTATTTTTCCCCTTTATGTTGTTATAATCTATAAATATCACCAAATTACCGTACATTACCCTACTCATAGAAATACTGTACGCTAACATAAAAGCGTGTTTGAGGAATACAGCATAAACAATGAACGACAAACCAACTGTACGGGTGTATTAAGTAAACACATTCTCCGCCAGGTATGGTGTGGCTTCTCATGCGCCTTGACTCCACATATCGAGATTTAGTCTTTACAGCACTAACAATAAAAAAGTCAGATGATCTTTGCTTTTCCCGCTCTCATGCCGTTAGCTTAAGGAAGCGGGGCTCTCTCACTGCCCACCTATGAGTTAAGGTACGAAATTATTAAAAGGGGTGAATAGCGCTAAGCTTAGTGTATCACGTGGTGGAGCAGAGAATGTAAAAAGTGTAGTTTAAACGTTAGTCTGGTAGTAGAAGGCAGTTCACATGCGAGAGAGAGACACGCCTCAGAAACCAGTAAATAGAAATCAAAGCTTTTTTTTGGAATGTTATACCATACTGGTACGCAGCGATCAGTTCATATATTACAACGCCGAGCAAGCGTCCTGACGGATTGATGTCAAGTTATAGGTCAGTTACTGATGCAAAATTTTAACAAAAAACCCCTAATAAATTCCAAGTATTATGATTTCTGACATATTTGATTATGAATTAATTTATTCTTATCCATTCCATTGCAATTCAATACCTGTTTGAGATCCAGAGGTATACTTTAATTCTAAATGGCAGTACGCAAATCTAAAGGCTAGTACACACCTAGCGACAAAGTCGCGGAACACTGTATGGGGACAGTTGCGAGACACTGTCTCTAGACTGTTGGGATACAATGTCCCGCGTCCACATCTATAGATCCAGTTGCACCACAGGAATCGGCGCGAAATTGCGCAAGAAATTGCTTTATATGCTTTGAATGTTGTGAATCATTTTCTCCATCTCGTGAATGGACATAATGAACTTTTTAGCCAGAGACTCCATTGCTTCCCTCCGTTTGTCTCTTTTTATACCCGGTAGACATAACATCCCCAAAACAAGGGAGGGTGTGTAAATCCTCAATGATTTTTAGAGTAGTTCCCATCGCAAAACAACAGAACACGAAACACAACACCAACAAGTGGCGGTTATGTGCACACTGGCATCGGCGTGTCTCGGGACTGTCTCGTGACACGTTCAGAAATAGAAATATATTTATTTAAAGTTAATTACAAGTAGGACCAGAGGTCCCTTTGGCTGTAACTAACTACCACTTTAAATGTATAATCTAACATACAAAATCTAATAAAAGAATACATAAAAAGCGTAAGATACATTTTCCTACTGAGGATATAAGAATAAGATTAAAAACTAAACATCTAGGAGTTTACAATAATGCTTTTAACATTTCATAAACATACACTATACTAACAAGGAAGCGAAGACGAAATAGAAACCTAAGAATTCTAAAGCCGAGGATGAATTAAGAGTAGAACTGAGCATCTAAAATGTATCTAGAGGGTTATGATATTTCGTACTATTTAATTAATTTGGTGAAAATTCATTTACATGGCTTAATAAGTGGAAAGGTAGCGGTATTTAAGAGATTTTTTCTGAGTTCCTACACTACTTTGCTGAATTTCATATAGTTTAAGATCGTTGTATAATTGAGAGGCAGTGACAATGAACGACTTACTGCAATTTACCGTACGATGCTGTGGAACGTGAAGGGTGTTAGCTGTAAACCTATTGTCCCGACCATGCACTTGACTCATCTGAACAAAGGACTTGGTCAAATATAAGGGGGCATTAGATTTTAAAATTCTCAGAAAAATTCCCTGAGTTTCAACCACTCTGCGGCTTTGTAGTAAGATGTTAATGACAGTCTTTACGAATATTGAAGACTAATCGAACACAGGCATTCTGAATACGCTGGCGTTTGCTATTATATTTCTCGGAGATATCGCTGTAAATTACTGCGCCGTAATCTAAAATAGGAAATGCCATAGTTTGGATCAACATATTTCTCACTGAGAAAGGAAGATACGGCAAGTTTCGTCGAAATTGATGCAATATGCCAGACACTTTCTTGACCAAGTGCTTGGCATGACAGGTCCAGGACAGAGTATTATCCATTAGAATACCTAAATTCTTAACACATTCCTGATACTTGACTACAGAACCGTTTACAATTACTGGAGGAATGTCCCTGTTGAATGTTGCGCAACATTAGTATCATGTATCTCATTTCGAATGGGAGACCTGCGACATGCAACTTTTGTATCGTGACAGTCCCAAACACGGCAAAAAATGTCGCAGGACATCCCTGGAACTTGTCGCGATACACGTGTTCCGCAACTTTGTCGCTCTTGAGGCAGTTGCCGTAACGTTTCCCCTCATCAGACACCTTCCTACGTTGAGGCCACTGTACAACCAGCACGTTCTGGTACACTGTGAAGCTCCAATTAAGGGATCCATCTTCCGAAGTTCGAGTGTTCACAAATAATCGAAA
This sequence comes from Anabrus simplex, assembly GCF_040414725.1. Lineage (NCBI taxonomy): Eukaryota > Metazoa > Arthropoda > Insecta > Orthoptera > Tettigoniidae > Anabrus > Anabrus simplex. The sequence continues at coordinate 490,354,596 of NC_090266.1, forward strand.
CCCCGATGATATTAAGATATGCTGATCACTAGGAAGTAAATGCACATGAGTGGGTACGTAATAACGTAGAACAAGAAAATGGCAATTTCTGAAGAAAAAAAAGCTAAAATTGAAAAAAAAAAACTAAAAATTACAATATTGCAAAGAATGACGAAAAAATGACTTAATAAATACGTACACATTTCTGTAATATGGGCTCATGATCCAGACTGAAGTTAGCAATGTCTATAATTCCTCATATGAAAGGACATGTCATCAAAACCCGGGTCTTGGGAATTACGTATTGGTGTTTTCTTTAGAATGTGTCTGTCTGGAAACTAGAAATGTTGATGAATTTGGCTACTAAGGTCATTACATTCAATTTTAGCACACCATGTGTTTACACATATATCACATTACACTACACACTTTTAAGACAATTACATATTTTACATAAAATTTACATCCACGCCACATGTTTTTAATTAAACGCCTTGCAGAGAGAATTCTAATAAAAGATATAATTTTTAAACTCAAAATAGTCGTCGAAAAGTAATCCTCTGAAAACATGGGAATTTTAACTCCGTGTACAAATTTGATATTATTTAGAACATATTTTTATGGTAACATTATATGACATTCCGAACTATGCGAATAACCTGCGTTTTAGTTCCATGAACATGCGTGAGCAGAACTTATGGAATTTGAATTTTTGCAAGATTCTGAAGACTGGCCCTTAACATGCGGTAAAATAATCTAAATCGTCCTTAAAACAATAGATCAGTATATTATTAGTTACTAATCTTAAAATGAACAAAACCAGATGATGAATTTTTTTTGCAGTCAAGTCATTCCTATAACGAACAGTTACAAATACCAAAATACCAATGTTTAGTGTTAATACAGTGTACATTGTAGATCAGTGATCGGCAGAAGCACCTAAGCGCGCAGTCTTTGGTCTGTGACGCCACGCACCTTCCTGGTTAGTGCTCAACATGTGGACTGCAGTACATATCAGAACATTTACCACTGCGAGGTGCGATAACCGCAGATGTTCTCTTGTATTATTTCACATACCGTACATGTAACGCGTGCGAACATATTTCTGGTTACACAGGGATACTTTGTAAGAATCTTCTTCCTTGATTTCCCCCCAAATGTTTGGGGTCAGTATTTTGTGTGTATTTGACCCAGTTCTATGGCCGGATCCCCTTCCTTGCACCAACCCTGTGAGGAAGGATTTATTCATTATTGCGTGTTTCTACGATAGTCGGTATTTGATGTGTTGTATGTAAATGAAGGCGGATATAAGACGAACAGAAACACCTTGTCCCCAAGCCCGAGAAATAAACCAAACACTGTTAAGATCACCGGCAAGGCCGGGAATGGAAGCCGGGACTCTATGAAAAATTCAGCCAAGAAGCCACACTGAAGCAATATTTGAGGTTGTGATAGTGGGAACCACTTTGTTTTCTTGCAGTTCAAGTCGTTAGTTCAATTGCATGTAATAAAGTGAATGCACTGCACATTACATTAATATTTGGAAGGTTTTAATTTTCTTTAAACGAAGTCGTACAGAAATGGCTTGGTGATGACGAAGCTTGAAATTTTCTGGTGTGTTGAAGAACGACCCTTTTACTCCTGTGCTCTATTTTTTCATATATAAAATGTTCTAGATGGTTGTTGTAGTACATGGCTTAAAGGAGCTTGCACATAACTCGAGTGAGACGACGAAAAGGTATTGTTGCCTCCTACTTGAAGTACGCCATTTACTTGGCTTTATGACTGCTCATCTAGCACTCCTACAAACCTTTGAACTGAAGAGGAGAATAGTAGTACATAAGAGATGCCAAGAAACATGAAAAAGTCTATTATATTAACGTCTTCCTGGCTCTTCATGGAAGAATATGTTATGAACCTCACTGAAATCGTGTCGTTAGCGAGAATATTTGCGTGGAACTTAAAAGCTATGTCGTTATAGTCGTGGAGGTGGATCGTTAACAACTCATTATGTTCAAAATAGGCATTAAAGTCATATGGCTGAAAACTATATAAAAAGGAGGGTCACAAGTTACACGAGTCGGGAAATGATTAGCCAGGATTATCGGAAAGAAGTGCGCTATCACCGAAGAACTGTTAGAAATCAGTTTTGTCTATGATTCTCATTACAGACGCGATGGTCCAATACTAGCCTGGACCCGGTGAGTTGGCCGTGCGGTTAGGAGCGCGCAGCTGTGAGCTCGCATCCGGGATAGAGTGGGTTCGAATATCACTGTCGGCAACCCTGAAGATGGTTTTCCGTGGTTTCCCATTTTCACACCCGGAAAATGCTGGGGCTGTACCTTAATTAAGGCCACGGCCGCGTCCTTCCCATTCCTAGGCCTTTCCCATGCCATCGTCGCCATAAGGCCTATCTGGTCTTCCTTGCTTGAGCAAGTCTACAACTGAAAATTTCTTTGCCGGGCAATTTGAAATACGCGCCAGTGACTTCATGTGAAGTTGAACGGTCTTTTTACAGTATATATACAGTATATGAACATCCTAACAGACAGAAGACATTCGATGACCGCAGAAAAATTGGAAAAATATTTAGTGATTAATTGTGCCTCCAAATGAAAATCAGATATTGAATAATATCTGCACTTGAACTTTTTCGGTTTTGTTTCCTTTTCTGTGTACAAGAATACATTGAATAAAGCTTAGATATTAATTACATATTTTTTAATTATTAAATATTTAACTACATATTCTGTCAATTTTAAGTACATGTTTATGTACATATTTTTCATTTTTATATTACATATAATCCGGGCTCTAATCATAACTTAATCTATAGCAGATTTTAAAGAATGTACTGTACTTACAGTTTCATCCGGTGACGCTTCGTGATAGTACAGTCATGGTTTTCATAAAAATACACTGGGACTAAATATTCGTGTATAACTTAAAAAGCCTAACCTAAACTGAGTCAGCAAAGTTTAACTGATATTTTACCGTCGCCGAAGTTTTATAGTTTCACTCGCTTACTGAGTGTACGTGCATCAGCGACAAACGAGGGAAAATATTCGTCATGACTAGAGCCCGGAAGGCATTTATTTTTGGTTAAAATAGGCAGGCAAAAAGGCACTTGAAATACTGAAAATAGGCAGTACTGTAATTAAAATAGGCATTTATTAGGAGTGAAAGCAAAAAAGGAATCTCACTCATTATTAATGAAAATATGTATTTTAATTACTCATTCATTTCTTTATTATCAATTTATCACATAATTAGCGTACTTACTCTTACTTTCCTTGGTTACAAGCAACAACAAGGTGCTTTTTCAAAGTATCAACTGTCATAGAGAGACGCCTGTCAGAAAGAACGTTTTTCATCATGGAAAAGGAAAGTTCTACTTCCACTGAAGTGATTGGCGCACATTTGAAACAAGCTGTTTCGGAAGGATACATGCCAGTTAAAACAGAATTTTCACCTTTCAGAACATCACGAATATTCTTCATTTTTTCAATGTCCACATTAGCACTCAGAACACGTTTCCCTACTTCCTTTTTCTCCTGGTGCTTGTAGAAGTTGATTTACTGCATCTTCGAAGATTGTCATAGATGATACCAGCGAATCATCTCTTTTCTCCAACTTCAAGATTGCTTCCGGTATCACACTATAATGAGCTGTTATAAATGCCAGATCATTGCTGTGCTCTTCATGGTCCAACAACTTTTTTACCTCGCGAACTGAAGCAACTTCGTCTACTGATACTGCGTGAAGTACCTCACGTATATTGTCCAAATTGTTGCTGTAATATATGACTGCTGAGATCCAGGTTCCCCATCTGGTGAGAACTGGTTGTGGAGGTAAAGGGAGCTCTGGTGCCACGTCCTTGAAAACCCGGAATCGGGAGGGTGATATTAGGAAGATTTTCTTGGTATTCGAAACTAACGTATCCACGTGAGGATACAAACTTCTTATCTCTTCAGCAATTATGTGCAGTCCATGGGCTAGACAGGTGAGGTGGAGCATTTTAGAAAAGTGAACTTTCAAGGTTATAGCTCCTTTTTTCATGTAAGGTGCCGCATATGTGACAAAAAGTAGGACATCATCATGCCGTATTCCATCCGGCCCGAGTAACATTAATGAATTTGTGAACAACTTTGCCACTGTGGAAACATTTGCTTTCTCCATCTCTTCTGTCGTATAAAAGAAATACTGATGATAGGTCAGTTTGCTTTGCTTCCATAGTTCCAATGATGACGTTGGCCATGTAACGTCCCATTGCATCCGTAGTTCAGATTTTCTTTTCTGCAACTCTGCTTCGAATCCTCTGCAGAGTCTCTTGAAAGGAGATATTCAAATATGTTTTTCTTAATGTGGATTCTGACGGAACTTTTTCTTTAGTGCACTTCTGCAGAAACGTCCTGAGGACTGATTTTCCAGTTTCCAGAACGGAGTTCCGGAGTCGAAGAAAGCTTTACATAAATCCAGGGAAACTGAGATTGCCTGCTTGATGTTGTAACTGCTGTTGATATTAAATTGATCTTAGAGCCAACAATATTTAACCTAGACTTATGTTTCGTTGTTGCGAAATGTTGAGTTATAAAGTACTTTCTTTCGTGATTAATAGATTTTTCACCGATTTTGAAAAAGAATTTAGCTCATCAGTAGAAAGTGTATCCGAACCGAATTCGCGAACATAGCCACGTAATTTACCACACAACGATGAAAATTTCGGCATGATAAATAGGACAGCCTTTAACAAGTTCAACAGTAGACTAACAGCTTCTTTTATGTTTGACCCGTTAGACAGAAGTGATTTACTCTCTTCTACATTATCTTATCATTTCTAAGTCGGGAATACCAGGTAATTACGCATTGTCACAGCAAAAGGGGTGTGAGGAAGGAGAAGAGACTTAATTCCCTCATTCGCTCTCTTTCCTGGTATTCATTATGCTTGTGCATTTCTTTCACTATTGAAGGTTCTGCTATTTACAGAGGTTAAATGAATAGGTTGAGAAATGCTTTCGAATGCCTGAAAACAAACGATTTACAGGGAACAATATTCGAAATAGATATTTGTGACGGCAGTATGTAATTTAATTTGTGCAACCTTTTTGTCTTCGATGTAACGGAAGCCAAAATAGGCAAAAAAAAAGGGCAAAATAAAAATTGTCTCTACACTTCCTAAATACACGAAAACATTTATCTATCTGATTCTTCAATATATCCAATCAGATAAAAAAGGCATTTTGCCTAACTTCCGGGCTCTAGACATGACGTATAACACACGTTATATTCATGAAGAATGCCACAGAACACGCGAACACCTTCACATATAATCCACGAGGAACACTGCAAAAATTCACTATATACCACCATAACAGACAACCAAAATACAAAATTCTTTTACTTCGCGCTTAGCTGTATGTTCATGCTGGAAAACACAAATATTCTTCTGCGGCTATCGGAAAACATACTTTACACGTGCCATCAATGAATTGATCGAAAACATTTCATACAGGCCGAAATCCAAAAATATAATATATTCTTCTATATTAAAATTTATTTCATAAACTGCCCTTATTTTTATTAGCAAGACGATGTGCAAATGGCTATACTGCTAACATGTTGATATTTTTCTTGTAGCCTCTAGTGCAGGGCCTCTCAAACGCCCAAAATCTCACGCGTACAAACTGAGGCGCAGAGTTCCTGTGCACAGTGCATCGGTCCCACTCGGCTCGGACCAACGCTTCGTCTCTGGGCTACTCGGCTATGCTCGGCTCGGATTTGGAGCGCTATGGAGCAAGTGAGGAAGAGGGAGACAGGCGGAGCGAGCGAGACAAGCGTGGAGAAAGAGACAGCGCTATTGGTCCAAATCAAGGAGTGGGGGTCTGCACTCTGGTCAACCAAGCGAAGTCATCTTTTGCACAGTGTGCAGCGCAATGCATTGGTGCATGCACCCTAAGAGGCCCTGCTCTAGTGTGTGGCACTGAATACGTCCAGTGTCAAGTATTAAAACTAACATACCTCACCCAAGCTAGGTGGCTTGTCGCCGTAAATTGCTGTCGTGGGAAGGCCCACAGCCCTGCCACGCCCTCAAGACAAGGAAGCTTCAAGTGCATGCGTCAACCATGCGACATAAATTTCGATGGGGTAGCTCTCTTTCGCGCCGGCAAGGAAACCCAGCTCGCTGGAGAAGCTGGACTGCGGTAGTGCGAGCGAATTGTCGACACAGCTGTACTTGGCTTGGCTTAGATTTTCAAAGGTTTTTAAACTTTATAAAAAGCATTCTAAGGAATAATAAGAAAGTCTTAATACAAAATCATTTACTCCAGCAGCGTTGGTGTAGATGGGGTTCAGTGCAAGTCAATACTAGCAGTTACCCGCGGTTTTGCTCGCGTGGAATTCGTAATTTGTTTAAAGTAATCGTTCCTCGATACTGTACTAAACCATAATCTGAAAATCCCTAAAGTATAAAAACTCACCGAAAAACTGAATTTCATTTACCCCAGAAACTCTTTGTAAACTACGATTGTGGTATTGCCCTTCTGGGCTAAGATGACCATGCGACATAGAACTGTACACGTGAGAAGAAGACTCCTCTCAAGTAATAAAACCAACATATTTCTTTATTTTTAAAAGAGATTCCAAATACCTATTTCCAAGTCTAACATATTCAGTTTGAGATATAAGTATCCGCCTAAAACGAATTCAACCCAATTATCGGTCCTTCCCCCACACCCACCTAAGTGGATTTTCCGAAAATAAATAATACATGTTTATTTTTAAAGGAGATTCCAAATACCGATTTTCACGCCTGTAACAGCTTCAGTCTTTGAGATATAAGTACCCTAAAAAAATTTGCTCGTTTTTCACTTCTCACTCCCGTTAAGTGCCTTTTCCAAAAACAATAATAAAATATGTTCCTATATTTATGAAGGACTTTCCAAATACCAAGTTTCACGTCTGTAAAATACAAAGTTTTTGACATATGCTGTACATATACCGGTACTCATTCTAAAATTCACCCGCTTTTTCAATTATTTTCACAACCTTAAGTGGATTTTCCGAAAACAAGAAAATAAGTCTTCCTTTATTTTTAAAGAGGATTCCAAATACCAATGTTTAAGTATGTAGTATCTTCAGATTCTGATATACCAGTATCCTAAAAAAATATTTCAAACCCTCTTTCAGTCCTTTTACCCCCTTCCCCACACCCAAGTGATTTTTCCGTAAACAAAAGGTATGTTTTAGTATGTTTTACTTTCTTTTGAAGAGAGATAAAAAAATACCAATTTTTCACGTCTGTAACATGTTTAGTTTTTGAGATATACTCATTTTAAAACTTTACCCTCTCTGGGAGTCCTGTTCACCCCCTCCCCAAGCAGGTTTTCCAAAAATAAAATTACACGCTTCCTTATTTTTAAAGGAGTTACCAAATACCAATTTTCACGTCTGTAACGTGTTTTTGAGTTATACTCATTTTACAAATTCACCGCATTTGTCACTTCCGTTCACCACCCCTTAACAGGATTTTCCGAAAACAAAAAAATACGTGTTTATTTTTAAAGGAGATTCCAAATACCAATTTTCATGTCTAAACTGATCAGTTTTCGAGATATAGATACCCTCACTTTAAAATTCAACCCCCCCCCCCATTTTCACTCCCCTTAGCGACGGAATATAAAAAAAAGCTCCTTTAGTGAGGACCTACATTGTTATATGAATGTATCCCTAAAATTTCATTCCTTTATGTCCAGTAGTTTTGGCTCGGCGATGATGAACCAGTCAGTCAGTCAGGACAAGTTGATATATATATACTGTATATGTAAATAGATGTCACAGCCAGTAGCGGCGCGTGAATAAAACGTCTGGGGGTTCACTGATGTGGAAAAAAAGGTGTTCAGATTGTTATTGTTACTTGATGCTTACATATATGTAAAATAGTGACATTGCTTGATTAGAAACATGACTTTGCTTTGCAGAGACACGGCTACAGCTCGAAGAAGTTACTAAAACAATGAAGAATGAAAGGCAGAGGATATGAGGTGCAATTACTTTAAGCTGATCCAATTTCCCCTCATTTTGAAGACGTTGCTTACGTAGGAATAACTTCTTCAAGAAAGTGTTAGGCAGACTACTGTTATTTATTTGTTGATGTATTTTGCTGTTTACTTTTCATAAAACACGTATTACTAATGAAAAGTTTCATTTGATTATATAAACTTAGGCTACTTACGCCTATTGATGCTATACAAACCGTAGTTAGCAAAATATTCTGGCTCATTGCGGTTAATTACATCAGAATGGCAAAATCGCCAAATTAAAATCCCTTCAAAACCTACCAATACGGCAAATTTTAACCGCGCGCTCTGACAATGCTTCGGCTAATTTCGGAACTGCTCGATGTAACTCGTGTCTATAGCTGGTCCAGTTGCCAGCGATTCCTGGGCTATGTTTTCCCTGCTCCTCACAGCCCCTCGCCATGCGCACCCTCCTTACGTCTCACGGCCCCGCGCGTTCAGTCCTGAAATTGAACCTCTTCGCTGGTTCCGGAGAGCAACCGAGTGTTGATGTCAAAAATACCGCTACGCGCGCTGATATACAGAGCAAATTTGAGGAATAGGCTCTGACAAATCATTTTACCTAGACTTATCTATTTCTAGGGGGGTTCACTGAACCACTGAACATATAGAACGCGCCGCCACTGGTCACAGCCCATGTCGAAATGTAAATCTGACGACGCCATTTTCTCTTTTAGAGCTTTGGGAACATAACTTATTACGTCACCACCATGTTTATAATACAAAGGATGGGTAGCGTTAGTGATAGCATGGCCGTTAAAAGTGGAGAGTTTGTTTTCGTTTGATTTGCATGTTTTAAATATTCCTCTATTCTTGTTCTTCCATAGGCTTATACAGACGTATTTTCCGACCAGACTGAAATGTACTGCAAAATCCTAAAATTTTACAAATACGTTTTCAAATACACCATTTAAGTTGCTGCATGATATTTCTAGATGTCTACAATGAGAGAACAAAGCAGTACCAGAGCTGGGGTAGAGAAGGAAGGTGGGAAGCAATATACGCTGTAAAATCCGCTCGATTGAATCCTTCAGAAGCGTTGTAGTCCCAAGTTACGTAGATAATGGGTTGTGTCCTCTGATCGGTGTAAACTTTCTTCAGCTTATCCCAGTTATTTTTGGGATGGCTCCATTTTTTTTTTTTTTGCTGGGGGTTTTAAGGCCCGTTGCACTTTCAGACGCTGCGTGATTTTCGAAACGAAAATCTCAACCCAGGATCTGAGCTAATCATCCCCCCACCCCCACCCCCAGGACTGGACCCACGATGAGTTGACATATTTTTCTTCGCTCTTCAGTAGTGTGCATGGCAGTACTCCGACCAATGAGAGAGAACGCAAGCCGGTACTGGGCGGTTCGGAAGGCTGTACAGATTTCCTCGCCTAAAATTAATATTTCCGGCCACCAGTTACTAATAATCGTTAGTATACAAGAAAAATACACTCGCGACTTTATGATGATTCACAATGCACTTCAATATTATCGAGTAGTTTCGATGTAGATTCAGTATCAGTCAATACTTCGACAGGCGATGCGATCACAGAACCTGAAAGAACATCCGCAACATTGCTGTCGCACTGCGACGAAGTACTTGCCAGTTGCGTAAAAGTTGAACTGATTTTCGCGTCTACCGAGCAAATGGTTGTGTGGTTAGGGGCGCACAGCTGTTAGCTTTCATTCGCGAGGTAGTGGGTTCAAACCCCACTGTCGGCAGCCCTGAAGATGGTTTTCCGTGGTTTCCCATTTTCACACCAGACAAATGCTGGGACCGTACCTTAATGTAAGCCACGGTTGCTTCCTTGCCATTCGTTACCCTTTCCTAACCCATCGTCGCCATAAGACCTATCTGTGTCGGTGGGACGTAAAGCACATAATATTTCGGAGAGTCCATACGCGATTTTTAGCAACAGAAATGCGCTCCTGTTTACTTAGAGGTTCTTCCCGTTCATTTGTTGCAATGGCGTTGCCTTCCCTTACAAAAAATGGGCAGCGAGGGTTCAACGGTGTTTGCACTGGCATTTGAAGGCGCATAGACCTTGGGAAATGAGAACTTAATTCATCTCTTGTTATAAATGAAGCTTTGAGAGCACTCTACCTGTTGTAAACTGTACAAATCTTATAAAAGTTATTAACTATTTCAATTTGTTATTCAGAGCGATCAATCACCCATTGTTGTTACGTAATTTTGATTTAAGAAATTAGAGAGAGAGATACTAAAAATATGAGGTCATTATATTCGTCAAGCCCTACGGCCCTGCCGACTGTTCCCCAACCCCCTGTCTACCACCGTAATAATACATCACCACCACCACCACCACCATTGGCGACGACGAATATTCGACAACGAAAATAAAACTCAAACGGATGGTTCAGTACCCTACGAGACATGCCGTAACAAATTTTATTTCAGGAAACAGAGCAAGTAACGAATGAGAATGGCTTAAGTTGTTAATTTTAAAGCAAGCTTCGAAGTATTAAATCCACTACCTGTTGGACAGCCGGACCCATGGTGTAGGGGAAGCGTGCCTGCCTCTTACCTGGAGGCCTATCTGTATAGACGTAAAACAGATAGAAAAAAATTCACACACAGTACGGACCCGAAGTAATTGGGGCAAGAAGAACAAGAAGAAAAAATAGAAATGTATACATCTGTATCGGTGCGACGTAAAGCCGCTAGCAAAAAAAAAAAAAAAAAAAAAAAAAAAAAAAAAAAAAAAAAAAAAAACCACATGACACACTGATGACATTCCTTTTAAATCAAATCATCTCTTTTAAAAACATGCAGAAATATCAGGTTATCGAATCACTAATAAGATGTTTTTCAAAAATATGTCAAACGTGTAAATGTTTTTATAAAAATTACAGTAAAAACAATTAATTTCCTACATTTTTAAACAAATCACAGAACGCTTGCCGTATAGCGTGCGCCACCCACTCATGCGCGGTTACTGTACCTTTCCACTTAACAATTTGGTTTGTAAATGATGCTGCTCTAAACAAGTCTGAGCTTTTTTTTAACCGATTAAATGTATTTCATAATTAAAAATATAGCGGTTATTTGCAGGTGTTAGTGATTATTGGTTTAAAGAGTACGTTCTCCTATGCAACGTCCGCCTTCATAGCGTAACTGTTGGCGCTACAGAGGCCCCGGGTTCGATTTCCGGTACTGCCAGAGATTTAGGAATGACAAGAGGACGGGCATGAGGTTAAAATGGTGTATGCATCTCACCTCCATTGGGGGTGTGTCTAAAACAGAGCTGCATCACATCAGGACGAGGATACGATTTTTTTTTTTCCGGCTCAATGTCTGAATGGTTAGCATGCTGGCCTTCAATCCAAGGAGTTCTGGATTCTATTCCCATCCGGGTCGGGGATTTTAACCTTCAATGGTTAATTCCTCTAGTTAGGGGGTTTGTGCAGTAATTGGCATTAGAATTCATCATAGGTAGGGCGCCAACCTCAAAGACGCGCAGGTGTCCAACAGGGCGTCATCTCGGAAGACCTGCACCAGGCCTCTTCGAAGGCCACACGCCATTATCATCATCATCATCATCATTGGGCAACCAGCCTCTATTAACACTGATCAGAGGAAATGTGGATGATCTCCTGCCTTTGAAGAACGAAGGCATCGGCAAAACAGGGAAAAGTCATGGAGGGGTGAAAATGAATCCGTTAGCCTTGCAAATCTAATAACGTCGGAGTCGGAAGAGAAGAGTTGACCAAGGGTGGTCGGACAGGAAAGATAGAAGTGAGGAGACCGACTCAAGTAAGTGGAAGCAATGCCAGACTCACCTAGGGGAAACGTGGTTGCCAATCTACGCTCCCAGGCTTAGAGTTCTATATCCCCGGTTTAGTCGCATCGTACAACATGCAGATGATAATACCGTGGTTGAATTCTGCCATCCCCATCCACACATTTCTTTTATTTGTTCCTATAGGTTAGGTGTTGGAAGTAACCCGCCACCCAAAAAGTAATCCTGGGAGCGGCCTTGATTCAGGCATAAATGTAAGTTGCGTGCATATGAAATTATAAGTAAATCCCTTTTCAGAAACAAAACAAATCTATGTGAAACCTTTAAGTCCTCAAACTACATAGTTTCAGCCGGCATGGTAAACTGCTGTGCATTCCCTTGACAATAAGCAGAGAGAAATTATGTTCTTTGACCTATTACAGTATTGGTAATATCTTAGGTTGTTTTAATGTAAACGCAACACAGTTTTCGGAGTTACTATCTGTAAAAAACGTGCATTCATGTAATTACTCGTGTAAACACAATCCTAAGCGTGATGCATTCAAATATGAAGTAATTACAGTTACCCATATATGCCCTGGTAGGGTATTTTTTATTAATTTGCGCCGGACTATTACTGGCTTACAACATGCGTTTATGTGCTGCCACATCAATCACTGTGTGTGCATACTTAAAAATAGGTTTGAACTCTCAGAGAATCGTAGCACTTAACCTGTTTTTGTGTGTGCCTTCATACATTTAGTAGCTTGGATCCCTTGTAATGGCCACAAACTGTACTACGGTACGTATTATTTAATAATGAAGAGCTTGCTGGTTATTATTCTACACGTTACTAGCAGCAAATTACTTAATTCGCTCACCAGCCAGCATTAATAAAACATAAGAATGCTTCACTTAACCCTAATCATGACTCTGACAGACTGGGTTGAGTGTGATATAATAATAAGAGATCGAACTAGATGAATTCGAATGATTCAAACTCGGGCCGCAGTGAGAATTCTAAAATTAAAGACATCCCATGGAAAATTCCGGGATAGTATTTTTTTCTTTAGTAGAGAACACATTTCCCAATCACAGCGTCAAAACAATTAGAACAAAACCAAAAATAATGTTAATTTTCCTCGCTGGCTGTGTAGTGTAATTGGTCAAGCCCTAACTGTACGCAAGATTATACGAACAAATCCCGGCACAGTTAAAACTATACGTATAATTAAAACGCCTCTTGACATGAGAATAACAAAATAATATTAATAACAAATTCCATATGATTGGGCACCAGAGTTCACCAAAATGAATCCCTCGAATTAAATTTCAATAAAGCACGTAGTTCACCCTTATCCCAGGGCGTGCACATGAGGCTGTGTCCTGGTACATCTGATTCGGGCTTTAACCTAAGAACCTGAAGATGACTGAAAGGCTGGGAACTGTATCTCCACACTGAACTGAAATCAACTACATGTATTACATTATGACATTATCCATGCACACGATATTTTTAATTTCTTACAATTTCTTTACGTCGCACAGAAACAGTTAGGTCTTATGTAGACGACAGGGTAGGAAAGCTCCAGGGGTGGGAAGGAAGCGACCGTGCCCTTAATTATGGTACAGCCCGAGCGAGCATTTGCCTAGTGTGAAAATGAGAAAACACGGAAAACCATTTCAGGGCTGCCAACAGTGCGGTTCAAACACACTATCTCCCGAATGCAAGCTGACAGCTACGTGACTGAAACTGCGTAGACCGGGCGAGTTGACCGTGCGGTTAGGGGCGGTTCACCGGTTGGTTCACCACCCCCTTGCAATTTAGTTTTACGCATCACGCCGCGCTTACAGTTCTGAAATACATCTGCCCCCCCCCCCCCCCAAAACCGTGGTATTATAACGAGATGTGTGGTTATGTGCTATGAATTGTGTGAAAATATTGCTCATAGGGTCGATTGGTGCATGCATTTCAGTGGGCTTGGCAGACTGATATGCAATAGCAACTTCTGGCTCTGTGAGGAAATAATGGGAAACTACCTCACTCCTCATTTCCCTAGTACGCCTCTTCAGTGATGCCTAGGCCATCTATGACAGCTGATGGCGGAGCTGTTGAGGATCCAACCAGCCTTCGGGCTGAGGTCTAAACATACATACATACATACATACATACATACATACATACATACATACATACATACATACGTGTGGTTGTGAGCTAAAAACCAACAGGAATCATAAACGTCACTATTAATTCATTGTGAGTAATCCGAATGAACCCGTAAAGTGAGCACAGGTGCGAAGAATATTACCTTGCAACAGGAGCTGCACACACAGACGAGGAACATGTATTGTATATGCTGGAAACTAGGAGCTGCATATCAAGCCCCGCAATAGCTCACTTGGCACAGGCGCGGTGGGAGTTGTGTTAGTGGACGGTGCCCGAAGGTTCGAATTCCACAGAAGTATTTTCCCTTCCTACTCAGCGAGGGATCCCACCTCTATCGCCTCTAGCGCAGTGTCCTGGAGCGTGAGACAATTGGTCAGGGATACAACTGGGAAGAACTAGTACCTCGATCACGAAATCTTTACTTTCGTGATCATAAGCAATGGAACCCCCATTTTTATGTGGAATCCGACCCATAGGACGTGGCATTCCCTTCAGTCTCGTCAGCAGTTACCGCCAGCAGCTGATCTAGGAGTGATTCCGAGTAATGGCATTTCTTCTGACACAGCCAATACTTGTGCATTATGTGAAGGACAATGTCATTGGTTTTACGATCCACAAACTATCTTTGTGATTTTCGGAGATGCCTGAAATATATTACTTTCAGAGTCCGCGATGCTGCAACAGGATTTCTGGCTAAGCGAAGAAGGCAACCGCACGTCTCTCTTTGCGTAATATAGATCTTTACGGCGCTGAATCAAATTTTTTGGAGTTTATCTCTAGCCACGTAAACTACGAGGTGCATTCTGTTAGGGTGATATAATGTTCCGCAAGTGAAAGCGAATCCTGATTTAATTTATTGTTAGGTATTCTTGCGGGGTCAAGCAGAATACGATTGTAAATGTATCTGATGCCTTTTTATGCGAATCCCATATGTTAAATTGTTGTGAGTCATAAGAAGTGCAGACGTTCTTTGATTTGTTTGGAGAAAGAGAGCAGGCCGCTATGATAGAGAGAGAGAGAGAGAGAGAGAGAGAGAGAGAGAGAGAGAGAGAGAATAAGAGAGCAGGAAAGGTCGATAATTACCAGCGACAGTGAACTCGACTTCATGGGCAATGCCACGGTAAACCAGGTATGAGAAGTTCAGGCAGGAGCTTGGAGCGGGGAGAGGAATGCACACAAGAGAAAGAGGAGACTCGCTCGGTATGTAAGCCTAACATCTCACAACCAGAGGCGGGCTCCAATTCCTTTACGAGTGGATGCAATTTATCTTCCAACACAACCACCAAGGCTGGAACAATGAGTTTCAGTGACAAATCTGGAATGTTGTTCTTCATTATTCTAGACCGAGAACGGGAAGTACAGGAAAAAGAAAAAAAAAAAAACATCCCCGCAAGCCTGAAATTAAGTAAAGGTTCACCAAACCGAAACTCGCAACTGCATAACATGCACGGGAATATCTAACGTTGCACGACCACGGAAAACCATCTTTAGGGCTGTCGACAGTGGGGCTCGAACCCAATATATCCCGAATACTGGATACTGGCCGCACTTAAGCGACTGCAGCTATCGAGCTCGGTCTTCAAATATTTAAAAATAACGTTATGCACTGTAAATCGCAGCGTATATTACACACTATATAGTTGTAGTTAACTTCCTGTCGGCCTCATGCCATGAAAATTAAACAAATAAATGTTACTATATAATATAGAATCTGTCTTTAAACTCCTAATAAGTAACACAAATAGCACGGTAACGTCTTTATCGTGATGCGCCGAGTATCAATCAATCAATCAATCAATCAATCAATCAATCAATACTGATCTGCATTTAGGCAGTCGCTCAGATGGCAGATTCCATATCTGTTGTGTTACTAGCCATTTCTTAAATGATTTCAAACAAACTGGAAATTTATTGAACATCTCCCTTTGTAAGTTATTCCAATCCCTAACTCCCTTTCCTATAAACGAATATTTGCCCCAATTTGTCCTCTTGAATAACAACTTTATCTTCATATCGTGATATTTCCTACTTTTAAAGACAACACTCAAACTTATTCGTATACCGATGTCATTCTACGCCATCTCTCCACTGAGAGCCCGGAACATATCTCTTAGTCAAGCAGCTCGTCTCCTTTCTCTCAAGTCTTCCCAGCCCAAATCTCCACAGTCTTCCCACCCCAAACGTTGCAACATTTTTTGTAACTCTACTCTTTTGTCGGAAAACACCCAGAACAAATCGAGCTGCTTTTCTTTGCTTTTATTTCCAGTTCTTAAATCAAGTAATCCTTGTGAGAGTCCCATACACTAGAACCATACTCTACTTGGGGTCTTACCAGAGACTTATATGCCCTATCCTTTACATCCTTACTACAACCCCTGAACACCCTCATAATCATGTGCAGAGATCTGTACCCTTTATTTACAATCCCATTTATGTGAGTACCCCAATGAAGATGTTTCCTTATATTAACACCTAGGTACATACAGTGATCCCAAAAGGAACTTTCAAACCATCAACTCAGTAATTAAAACTGAGAGGACTTTTCCTATTTATGAAACTCACAACCTGACTTTTAACCCCCTTTTTTTCATAATACCATTGACTGCTGTCCATCTTACAACATTATCGAGGTCATTTTGCAGTTGCTCACAATCTCGTAAGTTATTAATTAGTACAGGGTCAGATGCAGCTGCGCCTACTCTAATTCTCTGAGAACTATTTTCTAGAAATATAGCAACCCATTCAGTCACTCTTCTGTCTAGTACAACTGCACTCATTTTTGCCAGTACTCCCCCCACCCATGATCTACCCTATAAATGCCTTATATAGGTCAATCGCGATATAGTCCATTTGACCTCCTGAAACCTAGGTATCTATATCTTGCTGGAATTCTACAAGTCCAACTTCAGTGGAATAACCTTTCCTTAACCCGAGAGCTGCCTTCTATCGAAGCAGTTATTAATTTCGCAAACATGTCTAATATAATCAGAAAGAATGCTTTCCCAAAGCTTACATGCAATGGATGTCAAACTGACTGGCCTGTTATTTTCAGTTTTATGTCTATCAACCTTTCATTTATAAACAGGGGGTACTATAGCAACTCTCCGTCCATTTGATTGATATAGCTCCTTCATGCAAACAATAATCAAATAAATACTTCAGATATGATACTATATCCCAACCCATTGACTTTAGCATACGTATCCCCAGAAATCTTATAAATTCCACCCGCTTTTCTAGTGTCCAACTTTTGTACCTTTGTGTAAATGTCATTGTTATCAAAGGTAAATTTTAATACTTCTTTAGTATTCGTCACCTCCTCTATCTGGACATTATCCTTGTAACCAACAGTCTTTACATAATGCTGACTGAATACTTCTGCCTTTTGAAGATTCTCACACACTCCCCTTGTTCATTAATGATCCCTGGAACCTGTTTCTGCCTTAAAGTACCTATATATACCCTTCCATTTTTCACTAAAATTTGTACGACTACCAATTATGCTTGCCATCATGTTATCCTGAGCTGCGTTCTTTGCTATATTCAATTTCCTAGTAAGTTCCTTCAATTTTTCCTTACTCCCACAGCCACATCCAACTCTATATCTTACCAATCTACACTTCCTTCTTGGTCTTAGTCTCTGTTATAATAAATTGGGTCTTTACGATTACTTGCCACCTTTGAAGGTACAAGCTTCTTTTCACATTCCTCGACAATTGCTTCAAACTCATCCCACAGCCTGTTTAAATTTGTATTTACCGTTTTACACCGATCATAGTTACTTTTTTAAACTCCCTCATGCCTGCCTTATCAGCTACATGATACTGCCTAATAGCCCTACTTTTAAAAGACCTTCCTTTCTATCAAATTTATTTTTAAGTACGACCACAACAGCTTCGTGATCATTAATACCATCTATTAATTCGGCTTATGTATAGAAATTTACCAGCACCACGTCCAGAATATTCTTCCCTCTAGTTGGTTCCATTACTTTCTGAATCACAAAGCAATTCTCCGTGTTCGCCATTGTACTGTTTTGGCACTGATCCGATAAAATTCTCTTGTAGGCTGAGAAGGATCGTGTATCATCGCAGGGAAGTCACTGGTGCATATTTCATTAGATAAAACTAACTGGGTAAAATATATTTCGCGGGCTCTTCATGTTTGCCACTAATAATCTTGCAAACAGATAGAGAGCCTGAATAGCTTACTTAGGTTTCGTTCCAAGACTGCATGGAGTTGGATAGAAACTATGACCATTGAAAGGCACCTAGCCATCCCACATTCTAAGGATTAGTATGCAATCAAGGGTTTAGAAATCCCAATTTTGAAGGAATTTTAAAGCCAACGTTAGCAAATGAAATATAATATACGAGATGAAATTAACCAATTATGTTACTATAGTCCGAAAATCAAACGAGCTGACAACTTTTAATTATTTTCAATAATTACATAGATATGTATACAAATATGTAAACATATGTAATATTTCTAAGAATACGTCAAATATGTAAAATGAAATACAGGTATAACAATATCGGAACCACAATTCGCCGACATTTTTCATTTTCAGTCAGCTACGGGTAAAGGAATGAAATATGTAATTGCTGAAGAATCCGTGCCATAGTTATAATGCTCCTCAATAGCTCTCGCATAGGCTGAGTGGACCTCGAACCAGCCCACAGACCCAGGTAGAGATCAATAACGTGGCCGGAATTCGAACCCGGGACCTCCAGGTACCGATTGACCGCGCGACCGGCAATGCAAGGTTACAACTGACATAAAACCAACAGAAAAATTAGGAATATAAGTAAAATACATGCATAATATTACTTTATAATTAAAAAACGCCGATGGTAATTGAAGATAATAATAATAATAATAATAATAATAATAATAATAATAATAATAATAATAATAAAAATTTTGTGTGGCTATTGCTGGATTGTACTTGTGGGCAGCTTTATATTTTGCTAGTTGCTTTACGTCGCAGCGACACAGATAGGCCTGGAGTGAAAATGGGAAACCACGGAAAACCATCTTCAGGGCTGTCGACAGTGGGATTCGAACCCACTATCTGCCGGATGCAAGCTCACAGCCGCGTGCCCCTGATCGCACGGCCAACTCGCCCGTCAGGGTGAGCAACATCTACGTGTATAGTGTAATGTGAAAGTTGCATGTGTGTTAGGGACAGCGCAAACGCACAGTTTCCGAGCCATGTGAATTAACCATTTAAGCTTCAAATCTCCAAGTCGGCCGGGAATCGAACCCGGAGCCCTCTGAACTGAAAGCCACACATGCTGAGCACACAGCCAAGGAGCCAGACGTCAATGAAGACGACAAACCACAAATATAAACAAACTCGATCATTCGGCGATTGGAATTTGACCAGCATAAAAGTTATCTGTACTTCCCACGAACTGTCACATGAAGCTCAATGATATTCTATTCGGGAATATACAGAGTATCATCAAACATGTGGGAAGTAATCGGGGGTGAGAGTGGACTAGTACACCCCAAAACAACACAAGTCCCTAAGAGCATATGCCCCACGTTCGATCGTTTACGAGTTACAGACTTTCCAACTATGTACGTGAAGTATTGGCAAAACTCTAGTTTTATTCTGTTAATATCAGTAGGCATTGTTCCATTCGAAAAAGTGTGAGCTTTACCTGACACATCCCATGTCAAGCAGCTGGCGCCATGTTAGTGAACCAGTAGGGAAGTCCTCAAAATGGCCACCATGCGCCAGAATGCACACACGCCGTCTCGTTGTTTGTCGGACACGTAAAAACACTTCAGCCCTTGCAAGTGCTGGATGGCAACCGTGTTCCACACGTTGGCGAAATACTTCAATTTCCGTAACGACATGCCCGACTTGAACTTAAAAACGAACTATGCCCCCATTCGAGGAGTTTCGTAGCATTTCGTCCGAGTTGCAGGTCGTCCGAAGAGAAATTCGTAGAAAAATGCTATCATTCGTCTATCACGGTTTTACGGATCAGTTAACTGGATAAATGAGTTACGTTTCGTACGAACCAGCGGGCAACGCAACGCGACCGGAAGTGATGGAACGCAGGTACCCGAGAGAAGCCACTGACCTAGCGACATGAGTCAAGTTTTAATCCTGGCGATAATGTCTTGCTAGCTGACGATTATGAAGGTGAGAGGTTATTAATACTTGCAAGTTCCAGAGGAAAAGAAATGAAATGAAACCAAAGTATTGTATAGAACATTTAAGTGTGTTAGCGAGCAGTTTGCTCAATTGTACACAGTTCACGTGGATTTACAGAAATAAGAAATGTTACGCCTGCAGTTCTTGCGTTGCTTCCTGATAAGGAGGTTACTTAATCGCCCTATTTGAAGCTATTCTTCAAGTAGTACCGGAATGGGCTCCTGAAACAGTGAACACTGATTTCGAGGCAGTAGCTTTTGAAGCAATCAAACATGCCTTTCCGAGAGCTAAAGTACAGACGAAGATGCTTGTTGTTTAAAGAGGCCTAACAGCTATGGTCATCGGCCCTCCTGAAGTACAAGTGTTTTTTTTTATCACAAAGTCTTTGGAGAAAGGTACAGAACATTCGGTTTACAAGTATGTACACACCCAATTAAGAACTTCGGAACTCCGTCAGGATATGTGCTGTCTTAGAATTCTTTAAGTCACAGGAAGAGGAGGAAGGAAATATTTATATTCACAGTAAGGTAGAAGAAAACAAAAATGGAATAAACTTCTCGACTACTTTGTGGCCAGCGGTTGGAAAATCCACAGGCTTCATTTGACATGTGCAACTGCTGCAAAGGAAACAGGACAAGTAATGCGGCTGAAGAATGGATCCACCGGTTGCACTCACTTGTCAGTCGTATGAAGGATTTGATTATGTCTTTGAAGAAGATGTTAAGATTGTAAAAATGAAGCTGAATTTAAAAGGGGATGAAAAGAAGCAGAGATATGCCTCGATGGACAACAGAATTTTTGATTCACTCTAGCAATGAAGTCAGGAGACAAATTTATAAGAAATATCTCGTTCTTCATCCAAATGGAGGGAGATGGCGGAAGATGCCTAGGAATTATGCATAAACTATTTAACAAAGTTACTGTATACGATGACAGTTATCTATATTGATACGGAGCACAATTTAAGACTTCGTAGCGAAGTACCGAGACAAAGGAGCGCGGAGAAGCGGTAACAGACAACGCAGTGTCCGCAATGGCGATCGGTCGGAAACGTTTCTAACAAGCGGCATGACTAAGTCTATAGAAACTAACCGAAAACGAACTCACCAGCTAAAACATGCTCAGGGCAAACAAACTAGTAAATGAAACTGAACTTGCCACTGAATGAGTCCGGTATGATCGTAAATGTAATTTTATTTTTTGCATTGCTAACTGACGAATGTGAAATACCAGTTTCTGAGTTACTTCCCGAAGAGACCTATGTGAATTGACTTGCAGTCTTGCATGTACTGTATATCTTCCAACCTATCCTGAAAGAGGGTTGTTCTCCTTCACTGTTTTTCTTATTGGTTACGGAACCAGTACTACGCCACTTGTGAACGAGTCGTTGCACGTAACGTTTTGATGGTACTGTAGAACCGGGATACTATCTAAGGCATTTTCGAAGACACCTTTTAACTGATTATTTCTTCCCGTGCAAATAACGCTACCTCTGTGCTGTAGTGTACTAAACCATCGCGATAACAACCTTACAACACATCTTAAAAAGTACAACGCTGAGTCAGCTGCCAGAACTTCTTATCACGCCAAGCATGACACAAGCCATATGATGCTCGCTTGGGGATTTCCGCGGCCTTTGAGCAGAAATACAAGGTCTTAAATTACACTCCCTGCATAAACTGACAAAGAGACAGCTGCTAAAAAAATAAAGGCCAAATGCAGTACTTCCATGAAGTTGTTAAGGAACATTCTATAAAATCTAAACTTTAAAAAATAGATGGATTATCCGCGCGGGTCCCTGGCGTCCGTGGACCACTGTCGTGTATGCAGAGTGAGAGGCTATATCGCAGGCCTTATGTTTTTCATTGTGGTGCTAATCAAAGAGGGCACGGAGTCCTAACTGGCGCTAACAATGGACCTTATCTCAGAGCTGTCCGGCTCCCTGGCTAAATGGTTAGCGTGCTGATCTTTGGTCAGAGGGGTCCCGGGTTCGATTCCCGGCAGGGTCAGGAATTTTAACCATCATTGGTTAATTTCGCTGGTACGGGGGCTGGGTGTATTTGTCGTCTTCATCATCATCATCATCATCATCATCATCACCACGACGCGCAGGTCGCCTACGGGAGTCAACCCACCCGGCGAGCCGAACATGTCCTCGGACACTCCCGGCACTAAAAGCCATAAGCCATTTCATTTCATCTCACCTCATCTCAGAGCTGGTCCACGAACTAAATCCCCGCCTCGAACCTGACTGTCTCGACTGTTACCATACACTAACGAACCAGTCCGCTAGTCTGTAGGTATACACCAAACTGGGAAGATCACAACGAATTGAAAATAGCACTTAACATTCCCTATTTTTTCATTGTGGTCCGACGTAAAAACTCGAAAATGGCTTTAGCTGTTGAAGCATTATTGTGCGTGATGAGAAAAATAAGATGCTTGCTGCTTGTTGTTTAAAGAGGCCTAACTGTTGGGAGTTAATTTGGTCAAACATTGAGAAACAGCACACGCGTGAGACATACAGTCATTAAGAAAAAAAAACTATTGCGATTTCTAGCGACAGGGTGAAATTGTGAAGATCTGAAATTTAGCAGTGTAATACCTTCTCAAGCTACTTGGAAAAAATATCCCTGAGACGTGTTGGGCAATCTACACGTTGCAGCCGGAATATCTGCACGTAACCATGGAAAACTATCTTCTGGGTGGCCAATGCTCGGGTTTGAGCCAACCAGCCCCGGAATGCTACCTTACTGCTATGTGAACTGAATCGCCCGCACAAATCTCTCGGTGACCATGGCATATATGACGAAAACAATATAGGTACGCACATTTGAAATTAGAATCAAGTTTATTGTCTAAAAATAATCATCTTAAAGTGAAAAACAACAGACAATACACACAAATTTTAAAAATAATGAAGAAGTATTTCTTTCACAATATTTATTTCATTACAAAATAAATTCGAAATAATCAATACTGCTAAATTCAATATTTACTTCATCCATTGAGTTTACCTCAACCGGGCGAGTTGGCCGTGCAGATACGGACGGGCAGCTGTGAGCTTGCATCGGGGAGATAGTGAGTTCGAACCCCCACTGTCGGCAGCATTGAAGATGTTTTTTCCGTGGTTTCCCATTATCACACCAGGCAAATGCTGGGACTGTACCTTTATTAAGGCCACAGCCTCTTTCTTCCCACTCCTAGCCCTTTCCTATCCGATCGTCGCCATAAAACCGATCTGTGTCGGTGCGAGGTAAAACAGACTCTAAAAATAAAATAAAAATTACCTCCCATAAACAAGGACTCACCCGGTACAGTTCAATAAATTATCTACAGAACTGCTTATTCTCCTCAAAAGTCATATTGTTATTCCAGGGAGACAAGCAAAGTTTCAAAAGTAAAAAATTCCGGAGAAATTTGGCAGCGAATCCCGACGTATTACGACACATCACTAATGACGGAACATGTACTAATTCATTATAATACAATACATTAACAACTCTATTTGGCCTACATATATAGCCTATATTTTTCATTTTTTTATATATGAATACTACATACTGGACATACCTGAACTGTAGGAACATATGATTTCTCATCCTTCAACATGCTGATCAAATTACGACTAACTGTTGTTCTACACACCCGTAGCTGACTTAGCTCTCTTCAGAAACTCGGAACTAAAATTCTGCTCAAAGCACTTGCCTTGCTGAACTGATGTTAAGATTAAAAGTTTCTCCGAAGTTTGTTCAGGCAGCAAGGATCTGAACTGTGTTTTTTCTTTGTGACTCTGCATTGCTATGTGGAATTAATAAAACAGCAAGCATCTTAGAGTGTCATATTTAAGTACCAGTGCCCACTGAACATCAATTCTTCCTTTTGCAGGGTCTGTTTCTTCGAGCTGAATGTTACAGAACTGGGAGTGCAGAATCTCAGTTCCATTATCTAAAATGTTCCTTTTCACTAGTCAGAATGTTCGGAAACGTGTTAATGAAAAATCCAAGCCAATAAAATGATGCCTTACTTATAGTAGAAACACTTGCAACTTCTGCCTTAATTAAAACTTCATCATTGAACGGAAGTGTGTGTACCATGTAGCCACATGTGAAGAAAAACATTTTCTAACAGGCTTCAAGAATATGCACTTCTACTCAGACTTAAAGTGTTCACTAAAACAAATCCAGAGTTCCTTATCAGATCACAATCATCCTTTTGATTTGCTGGAGTATGATAATCTGCATCAAGGAGAGGAGGAGATTTTAATAACTTGTGGTTTCACAAACCTTATTGCCATCACATTCTTCAATAGTTCCTCGAAAACTGACCTCAATAAGTGGATGTGCGGCATACTTGACTAAAGGGCTACGTTTGGATTCTCGAAGATATCCATAAAACTTGGGGGGAGGGGGGGAAAGACAAAAAGATTAATGTAAATTTGATGAAAGGAGCATGAACAGTCGCTCTTCACGGCTCTTAGTGTTATCAGTAGTTTCATTCTTTTTTTAAGTTAAACTGACGACTGTGTTTTCCTTTTAACTGAAGAGTGTTGTGAAATGTTACGACAATGCTTCACCTTTTCAAACAAGACACATCTGCACTTAGACTGTGCTTAGGAATTTTGTAAGTCTTCAAAGTTTCCATCTGAGAATCCTTACTCACACTTTCGCTCCTGAATAAAGTAACCAAAGGGTCCCACTGCAGCAAAATCCTATCTAAACACCTTCTTACTGATAACCTGATAACCATCGAGTAGACATGCTTCAAAATTTTCCTGATCTCTGTGTTGTGTAAAGTCTGAAATTCTCTGAACTTTTCTTTCCTCTTTGTACTCCTTTCCAGATAAAAAAAGATATCAATTATACTTTCATCTACATTTACGGGCAAGCACACCGCACCCTACTCTGCAGCAAGAATAATTAGGTGAAAAAGAGCAGCCTATGATGATTATGTTACTATTTTCCCGCTTCAAACAACCTGCCACACCATTCTTTAATCCTACCATTACTGGAGATTATCAGCACCAAGTCCGGCTCCATGGCTAAATGGCTGGCGTGCTGGTCTTTGGTCACAGGGGTCCCGGGTTCGATGCGCGGCAGGGTCGGGAATTTTAACAATAAATGGTTAATTTCGCTGGCACGGGGGCTGGGTGTATATGTCGTCTTCATCATCATTTCATCCTCATCACGACGCGCAGGTCGCCTACGGGAGTCAAATCGAAAGACCTGCATCTGGCGAGCCGAATTTGTCCTCTGACACTCCCGCGCCATGCCATTTCATTTCATCAGCACCAACAGCTAGGCAGTTTTCTTAATGGAATGCGGAATTCTTGAAAATTTGAGAGCAACAGATTGGCGGAGTGTAGGAAACTCTTAACTTCATTGAGTTCAGGCCTAAAAAATGTTACAATAATAGGATATATTTTCAAGTCGCTTTTATTGCTACTATCAGTAGCAACAGAAAATGCATTCACCTGCAAATGTGATACAATTTTCGCCCTTTCTTCCATGCACATTTCTGTAATGATAGTCGCTGTTTTTGTTCTAACACCCATATCGTTTAGCGATTTCCGAATCAGGAAACATTTTGCGAAACAAAGGTCCCGCGTGGTAGGCACAATTTACAGGCAGGTTATGTTCTTCGATAAATGACGTAAATAAAACCTCGGCATTCGTCACAGGATTTACATCTTAGTTTTTACATGAAAAGTTAAGTTTCTGGTTTCATTCTACACAATGGACACTCTCCTATGTTTTTTCGTTAGCATATGTTTGAGCATATCGCACTTCCCGCCATGAGCAACTGAAAAATCACACCTACATATAGTACAGAATGTGAACGTTGGTCCCTTCCTGGAGTCACTGAAACACGGATACTCTTCCCTATAAGCAATTTTAAGCACTGCATCATATTTCTTTTTTGACATTTTGGCCAAAACAAATACTAAGGCATATAACACGAGCACTTATTCAGCTCCTGGCCCGGGTAGATGTCTATGGCGTGCTAATTGTGAGGTTAGGTTACTCGCTTGCGACTTCCGCTAAGCTATTTAAGTACACTGACTGACAGAGCAAATGCAACACCAAGAAGGAGTGGTCAGAACTTTATGCCAATTGCAGGGTAGACTGACGTCACTGAGGTATGCTCATGATGTGAAATGCGCCGCTGTGCTGCGCACGTAGCGAACGATAAATGGGACACGGCGTTGGCGAATGGCCCACTTCGTACCGTGATTTCTCAGCCGACAGTCATTGTAGAACGTGTTGTCGTGTGCCACAGGACACGTGTATAGCTAAGAATGCCAGGCCGCCGTCAACGGAGGCATTTCCAGCAGACAGACGACTTTACGAGGGGTATGGTGATCGGGCTGAGAAGGGCAGGTTGGTCGCTTCGTCAAATCGCAGCCGATACCCATAGGGATGTGTCCACGGTGCAGCGCCTGTGGCGAAGATGGTTGGCGCAGGGACATGTGGCACGTGCGAGGGGTCCAGGCATAGCCCGAGTGACGTCAGCACGCGAGGATCGGCGCATCGGCCGCCAAGCGGTGGCAGCCCCGCACGCCACGTCAACCGCCATTCTTCAGCATGTGCAAGACACCCTGGCTGTTCCAATATCGACCAGAACAATTTCCCGTCGATTGGTTGAAGGAGGCCTGCACTCCCGGCGTCCGCTCAGAAGACTACCATTGACTCCACAGCATAGACGTGCACGCCTGGCATGGTGCCGGGCTAGAGCGACTTGGATGAGGGAATGGCGGAACGTCGTGTTCTCCGATGAGTCACGCTTCTGTTCTGTCAGTGATAGTCACCGCAGACGAGTGTGGCGTCGGCGTGGAGAAAGATCAAATCCGGCAGTAACTGTAGAGCGCCCTACCGCTAGACAACGCGGCATCATGGTTTGGGGCGCTATTGCGTATGATTCCACGTCACCTCTAGTGCGTATTCAAGGCACGTTAAATGCCCACCGCTACGTGCAGCATGTGCTGCGGCCGGTGGCACTCCCGTACCTTCAGGGGCTGCCCAATGCTCTGTTTCAGCAGGATAATGCCCGCCCACACACTGCTCGCATCTCCCAACAGGCTCTACGAGGTGTACAGATGCTTCCGTGGCCAGCGTACTCTCCGGATCTCTCACCAATCGAACACGTGTGGGATCTCATTGGACGCCGTTTGCAAACTCTGCCCCAGCCTTGTACGGACGACCAACTGTGGCAAATGGTTGACAGAGAATGGAGAACCATCCCTCAGGACACCATCCGCACTCTTATTGACTCTGTACCTCGACGTGTTTCTGCGTGCATCGCCGCTCGCGGTGGTCCTACATCCTACTGAGTCGATGCCGTGCGCATTGTGTAACCTGCATATCGGTTTGAAATAAACATCAATTATTCGTCCGTGCCGTCTCTGTTTTTTCCCCAACTTTCATCCCTTTCGAACCACTCCTTCTTGGTGTTGCATTTGCTCTGTCAGTCAGTGTATTTGACCGAAGAGAATGAGTACTTGACTGTATTATAGACAAAACAGGACCGTACGACTGGCCACCATGCCGCGTACTGCCAACTGGTGTCATTATTAGAACTACTGTCCGACTCGTTGGCTGAATGGTCAGCGTACTGGCCTTCGGTTCAGAGGGTCCTGGGTTCGATTCCCGGCCGGGTCGGGGATTTTAACCTTAATTGGTTAATTCCAATGGCCCGGGGGCTGGGTGTTTGTGCTGTCCCCAACATCCCTGCAACTCACACACCACACATAACACTATCCTCCACCACAATAACACGCAGTTAACTACTATCGACCAGCCATACTCAGCCATGTATCGAAAGAACGAGGAAACGCGCGGAGTTTAAAATAATACGAATATTACTGATACTGCTCTGAAAATGGGGAGATCGGTCCCGGCGATGGGGAGATCGGGAAGAACGATGAAAACTCGGGAGTCTCCCGCCTAAATCGAGAGACTTGGCACGTCTGTTCCAGGTAATTAACTCACGCAGAAATACCTGAAAACAATATGCAGATAAAACCGGCGAGCCGATCAGGCAGCCAACTTCGAGGGACCCAACTTCAAGCCCAACCACTACCCCCCAATACACATTCCAGCCGGTCAGCGCGACAAAGGAAACGGGCAGGTTGGCAGACCGGTTCGACCTCACTATCAAGTTCGAGCTCCACTGACACTTAAATCAAGTTCCCAAGTACCACACATTATTTGCAACGCAAGTGAACACTGCGAAGCGTTCTCCACCGCTGCGAGCAGTAAAGAACTGCATTGAAGAGAATTACAGAAGCTGTCGTTGGAGAGGGGTACAAACAATTGGATTTAGCACAACAAAATGACATAAGTAAGTGATAAATAGCAAAACGAAAAATAAGTTATTGTAATTTATTTTGAAAATCGGGCGAGTTGGCCGTGCGGTTAGGGGCGCAGAGCTGTGAGTTTGCATCCGAAATTGAAAAAAGCCGGCTGACTGAGCGAGTGGCTGCGCGGTTTGACTCACGAAGCTGCCAACCTGTATTCGGGAGATAGTTGGTTCGAAGCCCACTGTCGGCCCTTTTTTGTCTGATCGTCGTCATAAGACCTATCAGTGTCAGTGCGACGTAAAGCAACTTTTAACAAAATATATATTAAAAACTTAAAATACTTCAAGAGATCAATGTTTAGGGAACATGTTTGTACAGCGTATTAATTTATCACCTTTTCCAATAACCAAATTTCAGCTACTGTTTTGACAGAATTAGTTTATATGCACTTAAACATTTTTTGACTTCCTGACGAGGAATGGAACCCACATTCTTCCACAAGGTAGCCCCTATAAAGGATCAAAGTAATGCTAATACGAAGTTCAAAACAAATGAAAAGCCTTAAATATATATATATGCGAGATCACTGACAACGCAAACATGGAAAAGTGGAAGAGGTGCTAACAAATTAAGACTTTATGTCTACGATCTTCAGACGCCTTTCCTTTTACACGACTAGAAAACCAATAGTAAATAATGTATTAAGTTAGTGTTTTCTTCTTTTTAAAAGGGAACAGCAAAATAACAGTTCCCCTTCGATCGCAAACTGATAAGTATTTTCGAGTTTTATGGTTTAACACCTCATTTTACTTGTTACATCTGTTAAATTACAGGAATTGTTTTGTTATTAACCATAACGTAATGTCCATTTCTTTCAGGATTACTGAAAACATGGAAATCGTTTCAGAACAAGAAATCGAACCAGGGACGAACTGAACCACTTCCGACCATTTTTCACACTGAAGCAATTGGACCCCACACACGCTCCGCTCCAACTTGCTCGCCAACTTTCCTGCAAACGCACAGAAAAATCAGCCGCCGACAGCTAGGACGGCACAGAGACGAACATTCTACCATCCACGTTCCGTTTTACCACCAGTCATCTTAGAGCTAAGCAGGCAAAACGGACCGACCGTCTATGGGGCCCCTTAACAGCCGAAATGTGGCATGCCTTTATTCAACACGTGATATATATTCTGGGAATCGGACGGTGTGTGCGTTATGGCTGTTGACCGCCTTATTAATCCGAATGATACGAAGAGAGAGAGAGAGAGAGAGATCCGACTTCAAAGGAGTTCGCCCTTGATCAGATTCTAATTAGGCATTTGCCTTCTAGAATTTAATGTTATTGAAATATCAAAAGTGTGAATGTTTTCGTATATGTGCAGTTGTGAATGATTTATTACAGATTTACAGTATGTTTTGGGCTTAACTTCAAATCCATCAAAAAGCAAAGTCAAAAAGTAAATTCATCTCCATACAGGCCATGAAGGCCTTTGGAGGGATGGAAGGTAAAGGCTTCCACTATCCGTAACCTCGGCACTTGATGGGGAAGAGTGGTTAGCTCTACGCCCGGCCGCCTTTGGCCCCAGGAATTAACCAGGTAGTCATTTTTGGCTGAGTCAACCTCAGGGCCACATGCACCTCCGGAAGTGGAAATCCCATTTCTTAAATGTTACGACTTCCTGACGGGGATTCGAACCCACGTCCTTCCGGGCGAACCGAGCACGCCTTTACAGCCTCGGCCAGGCAGCCCTTTCAAATCCATCAACCTTCCGTAATTTATTTATTTTCTGTGATGATGAATATCCAGATGAGATTTGTCATTCGGATTGATTTTACTCCTCGCGGACAATGAATGATAATGTGTCTCCTAAGCCGTATCACCATGGCAGTTCATATACACGTTGACAAGTGGCAAATCAGGCGAGGTGTTTACAGTTCCTAGACAACCCCACGTGGCTCTTGCCATGTGCTCGGAAGTAGCCCGGTGATTCTCCAATCAATGAGAACGCGGATGGGTACGTGATGTTCAGTGTTTACATCAGTTTCATTTCTCTCGCTGACGACAGAATAGTACAAGAAAACCCAAGTGATCCTAAAATAAGTACACGACAGTCCTTGGCTACCTCAACGATCCCATGGAATTTCCGATCTTTTCCAGTTATACACTGTCATAATGAATATTTGGGGCAAAACAAATAACTACAAATCCTCCAGCTTGTATAATTAGAATAGTTAGTATACAGTTCAGGCACGTCAGGCTGCAGGAGAAATCTGTGTGTTGCAAGCACCTGCTGCCAAGATTGAACTAAATAACCGTTGGACATCTCAACAAAGTTCGCGAAGACGACGAGGATGTTTGAGCCTATAAAGAATCTTTGCAGTTCTTGGACTGAATCCTCCTACCGCTTTCGACTTCTAGAATTTTTAGAGATGCTAAGGGAAATTTGGTAGAGTAACAATGATTCGGGTGTAAGGAAGAATAGTGCAAGTTTTCATTTATCAATTCCACATTCTTATGTGAAATGAAATGCCGTATGGCTTTTAGTGCCGGGATATCCCAGGACGGGTTCGACTCACCAGGTTGCAGGTCTTTCTATTTGACTCCCGTGAGCGACCTGCGCGTCGTGATGAGGATGAAATGAAGATGAAGACAACACATACGCCCAGCCCCCGTGCCATTAGAATTAACCAATTAAGGTTAAAATCCCCGACCCGGCGGGGAATCGAACCCGGGACCCTCAGAACCGAAGGCCAGTACGCTGACCGTTCAGCCAACGACTCGGACATTCATTATGTAATCTTATGTCACAAGATTGTACTGACATACACATGCACGTAAAATTATTCTTGAATATTTTAATTCAAGTATCAATTCTGTAAGCCTCTCTGAACGAACGCCGGGCTGAGTGGCTCAAACGATTGAGGCGCTGGCCTTCTGACCCCAACTTGGCAGGTTCGATCCTGGCTCAGTCCGGTGGTATTTATTTGAAGGTGCTCAAATACGTCAGCCTCGTGTCGGTAGATTTACTGGCACGTAAAAGAACTCCTGCTGGACTAAATTCCGGCACCTCGGCGTCTCCGAAAACTGTAAAAAGTAGTTAGTGGGACGTAATGAAAATAACATTATTATTATTATTATTATTATTATCATCATTATCATTATCATTCGAACGAACTAAGTACCGTACGATTGGCAGCTCATAGCTTCAAAGTCATCACCTACTTCGAAGTCAGTAAAATTTAAACTCATCGTCGTCTTGTATGCCTCCATCTTGTCCCCTTATCCTCTGCGGAGAAGTCCGTTTATCACCTTGATCTGTGATCGGCGAGGGCCGATGACAATCTGCAAATTGTTCCGAAGCTAAAATATGGACAGAATAGGGCTCCAAACATCCAACGTCAAGTTAAGAACAAAACAATAAGGAACTAATACCATCATGTCATCATTTCCATCTGTTCGTACTAACAAATTACCTTAGTTAATTTAGACGCTAATTCAAGACAATAAATAAATACGTTATTTCCCAGAAAAAGAAGTATAATTAAAATCTTAAAATTATCGAATATGCGTCTTTGATAGTGCGTAGCATTTTATATTGCATATTTCGACAACTAAAGAACGCCAAGTACGAAGTTTACCATAAGTTGTGTAATAATATAACGGTGTGTGGCATCCGAAGGGGCCTGGTGCAGGTCTTTCGAGCGACGCCTTATAGGCGACCTGCGCGTCTATGAGTATGGGGTCCTGCCTTCGATGAACTCTAATGATGGAGACGGCACACACAACCCGAGCCACCGGAATTAACCAACCAAGGTTTAAAATCTCTTACCCATCTGTGAATCGAACACCAGACCCCTCGGATCAGAGGCCAGTATGTTAACTACTGTATTTAGCCATGGAGATGGACAGTCGTAATACTAATATCTTGCAAATAATATCAAAACTGCTTGAAGATGTTTGTAATGGCAAGTCTGTAGTTCTATAAATGTTGACATTGTATGAGAGATACTTTGAAATATAAGGCATGATGTTGCTTTATCAAAAACATAATTCACGTTTCTAGCATTCAATGTCACAGAAGGGCGCGTCAGAGCCAGATCGCAAGAGGAAAAGCCTGTCAGACTCTTGGATATACCCCCCCCCCCCCCTCAATCATCACCCACAACTGACAAATAGATTGTTACAGTCGCATTCATATAATATATTCACGCCTAACTAAGCTATTCCTTCTTAACATCGAATACACTCATGTCATCATTTCTATCTGTTCGAACTAACAATCAACTTTGTTAATTTAATAGCTACACTTGGTTTACAAACACAATTGATAATCGATGCTGCGTGTTCCACGTCCGTACAATAAGTTGTCCACGCTGGAGTTCCAGAATTTTGCCATTAAAGTTATATTTAAGGGCCATTAAATTTAATGACATGGGCTTCTGGAGCTTATATGCCACTGGGATTGGGATATTATTATTATTATTATTATTATTATTATTATTATTATTATTATTATTATTATGGTTCATGGTGTGGGTTACTGTAGTCACGTCCTAGTTTGTGAACCATGGGCAACGGCTGAGTGGCCTAGTAAGTGGTCCTGAGAGTCGAGATACCAGTTACTATGGAATGGGAGTGAGCATCTCGGACATATTCTGAGTCATGGCCCTCCTTGTGCTCAGGCGGCTAGGACTATACAATTCACCGGTGGTCCATAACCCGTTAGAGGAGAGATCCTCACTTGGACTATGTGCAAGTAGGGTAGCATCCTGCTTCATGAATTTACCGAGCTCAGAACACTTAAAGCAAGCCTCGGACCTATGGGAGTAACGGAGTCCCACTCCCATTTGACAGGCGAGGGACTCCTTGGAAACAACTTGGCGAACGAAACGGAATTCGATGGGGAGCTATCAATATTAATGGGGCTTATGGAAGAAAGAGAAAATAGAACTGGATGAGTCAGCAGAGGATGCATCTGGATATGCTAGGAGGAAGTGATATTCGGGAAAGGGGAGATAACTAGGAAGAGAGAGGAGATTATAAAGTGTACTTGACGAGTGTTAGAAAGGGAAGGGCAGAGTCTGGGGTAGGGCTCTTTATCAGGAATACTATTGCCCGCAACATAGTTTCTGTTAGGCACGTAAATGAGCGAATGATGCGGGTAGATTTGTCAGTTGGAGGAATTAAGACTAGAATTGTCTCCGTGTATTCACCATGTGAGGGTGCAGAAGAGGATGAAGTTGACAAGTTTTATGAAGCATTCAGTGACGTGGTCAGGGTCAACAGCAAGGATAGAAGAGTGCTAATGGGCGATTTCAATGCGAGAGTTGGGAATAGAACTGAAGGATACGAAAGGGTGATTGGTAAATGTGGGGAAGATATGGAAGCTAATGGGAATGGGAAGCGTTTGCTAGACTTCTGTGCTAGTATGGGTTTAGCAGTTACGAATCAACACTGCCCCACTCCAGTACTGAAAAGAAGAGGAGAGAGTGAAGGGGTAGTGTCGTCGAAGGCACAATGACTCACCTTCTCGCTTAACGCATTGCTGCATGGACTGCATGCAGACAGCCCGCTATAAGACTTCGTTGTGATCGAAATGGGCACAATGGCGGATGTATTGAAGTACAGCATTAGATTACCTACTCGTCCAGCCCCGCGGTATACGGGGCAATGCGTCCAGCCGCCCCGGGCTCGATTCCCGGCCGGGTCAGGGGGTTTTAATTGTAAATGAGTATATCCCCGGCCTGGGGACTGCGTGTTTGTGTCGTCCTTGACGTTTCTCACATTCAACACTCAACACTTCCGCAATTCCAATTACATGCAGGTTCATATATTGTGCAAGCAGGGGCAAAAGAACTCTATAGTTCGACGCCCCGAACAAATAGCATTTTAACATAAAAAAATTAAAAAGTAACCTACTCTGTTAATTACAGTATTAAGAGGTAAAGGAGGTTTTTAACCGAAAAGTATTTTATACTAGTTAGGAATATTTTGTAGCTGCGTTGTATCGGGTCTACCAATCCTTCACCTCGTTCTGGCCATATTTCTATCCATTTCCAAACTGTCTTAA
Source organism: Anabrus simplex (assembly GCF_040414725.1). NCBI lineage: Eukaryota > Metazoa > Arthropoda > Insecta > Orthoptera > Tettigoniidae > Anabrus > Anabrus simplex. Next base: position 490,389,098 of record NC_090266.1, read on the forward strand.
GACTGCATGGTATTGCTTGTGCTATTTCTTGGGACCATGTGAGCCTCCCACTTGCCAATAATACGGCCTCCATTTACCTGTGATAGGATAGGAGCCATCTTATTACAATGTTACAGTATAACGCCGGAATACACACACTGTATTCAGCACTACCTGTTCACTCCCTTCCCCTCCTTTTCAGTACTGGAGTGGCCTTCAACACTATCCCTTTACTCTCTCCCCTCCTTTTCAGTACTGGAGTGGGGCAGTGTTGATTGTTTATGTCGGGACACCATTAATGTGCGTACGTATACCAGATCTATAATAGACTATATCTTAACCGACTTCGAATTCAGGAAATCTGTTAGGAATGTACGAGTTTTCGGAGATTTTTCGATAATACAGACCACTATCTGATCTGTAGTGAACGAAGTATCTCTAGGTCTAGGGTAGAGAAAGTGAAATCTGTCTGCAAACGAATAAGGGTAGAAAATCTCCAGGACGAGGAAATTACATAGAAGTACATGGATATGATTAGTGAGAAGTTTCGAACAGTAGACAGTAAGCAAGTTCAGGCTATAGAAAGTGAATGAGTGGCATACAAGGATGCTGTAGTAGGAACAGCAAGGGAATGCCTAGGAACAACTGTGTGTAAAGATGGGGAAAGGCGAACATCTTTGTGCCGGTAATTCCAATATTCTAGTCCCTGTTATGATGTGAGAATATTATTATCACGCCATATACAGTAGATGTGTAGGGCCGGGGTGCCTAAGCAACTACGATGAGTCAGTAAAATTAGAAGGATACGTAAGTAGTTTTCTATTTCGTAAAGATGCTAGTCTTAATAAAACCGGACTGAGTGGCTCAGACGGTTGAGGCGGTGGCTTTCTGACCCCAACTTGGCAGGTTCGATCCTGGCTGAGTCCGATGGTATTTGAAGGTGCTCAAATAAGTCAGCCTCGTGTCGGTAGATTTAGTGGCACGTAAAATATTTCCTGCGGGACAAAATTCCGGCACCTCGGGGTCCCCGAAACTCGTAAAAGTAGTTAGTGGGACGTAAAGCCAATAAATGTTTCTTCTCTTAACAAATGGATTCGTTCGGTCCCACGCGCAGACTGGTCAAAGGCAGTGGCGGCTCGTGACCAAATTTTCAGGGGTTCACAAAAATATTTATCTTCACGTCTCAAATATATCAAAGTAGAATGCAAATAAATGCAAAATCACCTACTTAAATCATTCCACTAAAAGTTCATTGTACGGTTGCTTCTCTACTCAAAATATGGTAGAACCCTTATAACCGTGGGTGCATTTTTCCGAGACTAATCTGTGAGTGTACAAGAAAACTATAATTACGACTGCCGGGTTGAGTCGCTCAGGCTTTGGTTGAGGCTGAGGCTCTGGCTTTCTGATCCCATGATTTCGAACACCTGTTCAGAATTAGCTAATGACGAAATCTTCCGGCGATATAATACAATGGTAACTTCTGGGAGATGTGGCCAACAGTAACAGAGGAGGTGGCGGAACCTTGTAGTCAACTGTAATACTATCTCTGGTTTGACGGTGGTTGTAGACGGAAAGGCGCATACCTTACCGTGCTCCTCGCTTATAGAGGTATCTGTGCATAAACCATGACGTCATCTCCATGTGCATGCGTATAGTCTTAAGGCTCGTAGCAAAATCTCCAGTGTGCTCCCTGCATTGTCAGTCGAAACGAACAACTGTCAGTGTAACGGAGCTTCGATGTAAGTGGAACGCTTTCGATCGATTGACGAAATCAGGCCGAAAACAGGAAACAATTTTAAATTACTGGTATCGATGAATGTGTGAATATGGGTTAGAACTGGGTGTTCACGTGCTCATGTGCTCCTGAGAGCCCACCGCCACTGGTCAAAAGCCAACAGATGAGTGGTATGAAACATCTTCAAGACAGTTATTTGAGCTGCAAGACAGTTATTTGAGCTGTACGGAAAAGTAGTTATATCAGTAAGGATGGAAAGATGTGTTTCCGTAAACGCTGCCATCCCGTTTTGCGCGAAGGTGCAATTCCAGAAGTGATTCCAAATTTGCCTTCATATCTAAGTAGTAAGTGAACAGAGAGAAGTTCCCAAGAGAGAAGAGAAGAAATCGACATTCGCCATAAAATTTAAAACGAGTTGCAAGGAAAGCGACGATGGGCTCAAATGGTATAGGCCTACGCAGTGTAAGAAAGCAGTAGCCCTTTCTCTTCATTCCTTATTCATCTACAATAGAATTATACCACTACTCCCTGTGGTGTCTTCTCCTGAAGAATTAGTCTTGAGTTCTTCTCCCTTTCTGAATTAATTGCAGTTCGTGTTATATTCCATTATTCTACGTAAACGTGCACTCGTATACCTGCTCTTTAGTTATAATAAATAGTTATTTGCATTACGTCCCACTAACTACTTTCACGGTTTTCAGAGACACCGAGGTGCCGGAATTTAGTCTCGCAGGAGTTCTTTTACGTGCCAGTAAATCTACCGACACGAGGCTGACGTATCTGAGCACCTTCAAATAACACCGGACTGAGCCATGACCGAACCTGCCAAGTTGGGGAGAGAAGGCCAGCGCTTCAACCGTCTGAGCCACTCAGCCCGGCAAACACTCTTTAGTTTGAAACTCCCAAGAAAACTATGTTCCTATGTTCGTGGAGTATCCTTTGACAACCACGTTGTCAACACATGCATTGCAGAGTAATTGCATTAACGGTGGAAGTTCTGAAAATTGCAAAAAACGTTACTGTTAACATCGGCTGGATTATACGTGCCCTACTTAAGTAGTGAAACAATTGGAACCCACCGTTTCCTGATTGTAAAATCACAGCTACGCGACGTTAACCGCGCGGCCAACTCGCTCGGTAAATACATTTCTTACATGGTTGACAGAGGAGCTGACCGCCGACCTCATGTCAGAGGTTCACGAGTGAGGAACTATTCACGAAGATAGGAAAGGTATATGCTTCATACCCATATCCACTAAAGTAGCAGCAATAGCCGGGCTGAGTGGCTCAGGCGGTTGGGGAGCTGGCCTTCTGGCCCCAACTTGGCAGGTTCGATCCTGACTCAGTCCGGTGGCATTTGAAGGTGCTGAAATACGTCAGCCTCGTGTCGGTTGATTTACTGGCACGTAAAAGAACTCCTCCGGGACTAAATTCCAACACCTCGGCCTCTCCGAAAATCGTAAAAGTCGTTAATGGGACGTAGAGCCAATAACATTATTCAAGCAGCAATAACGGAAACGTGGCAACTTATAATTCAGCGCAGTCGTGAAAAATGAAAACAGTTGGGTTGCTGAAGAAATTTTTGTAAGAAAGACAAGATCAAGTTAGAATCAATGGATAATTCAAGAGATACTAGACATGACTGACGAACGACGAATGTACAGAAATGCAAAGAATGAGGACACAAAGGAATACAGAAAATTAAGGAATAAAGTAGACAGAAAGACCAGGACAGCTGAGGATGAATCGCTGAAAGAGAAGTGTAAGGATGCTGAAGGTTGTATGGTTGTAGGAAAGGTATATGCTTCATATTGCAAGATCAAGGTAACCTTTACAGAAAGAAACGCTAGGTGCACGAATATTAAGAATTCAGATAGAAAACCACTTCTAGGGAAAGAAGAAAAGGCAGAAAGATGGCAGGAGTATATTCAACAATTGTATCAAGGGAAAGAATTAGATGATAAGGTTCTGGAACAAGAACAGTAAGTTGATGCTGATGAACTGGAATACCCAATTTCGAGGTCAGAATTCGACAGAGCTTTGAGAGAGCTAAATAGGAACAAGGCACCTGGAATTGATGACATACCCTCAGAAATACAGACATCCTTAATAGAAACCGCCAAACCGGCATGTGGAATTTTTCCTTAGGAGAAACCGGCACGTGGAAGTTTAGTGTGTAAGATGTATGATACAAGAGAAGTGCCATCCGACTTTACACAGGATATTATACCTATTCCAAAGAAAGCAAGTGCTGCAAGTATGGAGAGTACCGCACCATTAGTTTATTATCTCCAAATGCAACATTTTAACACGGATTGTTTACAGAAGAACGGAAAGACAAGTTGAAGCTGAGTTGTGAGAAAGTCAGTTTCGCGTCGGAAGAAATGTACGAACACTTCTGACTTTAGAGGATCTAATGAAGTAGGAAAAGCCCACGTACATAGCGTTCGTAGATCTAGAAAATGCATTCGATAATGTTGACTGGATTCTGCGGATTCTGAAGGTGATCGGGATCAGATACAGAGAAAGAAGGATTATCTAAAATCTGTACAAACATCGAGGGTTACAAAAAAGAAGCATCAATCCAGAAAGAGAGAGGCAACGCTGCAGTTTGTACCCTCTCATTTTCAATGCTTTGAACACAACAGCCAGGAAAGGAAATCGAAGAGGAATATGTTAAGGGAACCACAATCCAGGAAGAGAAAATCAAAATTCTGAGATTTGCCGATGATATTATTATTTTTCCCGAGTTTGCAGAAGATCTGGAGAAATTGCTGAATGGCATGGACACAGCCTTTGAGTACAATATGAAAACAACAGTAATGGAATGCACTCGAAATCAGGTGATGCAGGAAATATTAGATTATGAAATGAAGTCTTAAAAGGAAGTGAATGATTACTGTTACCTGGGTAACAGAAAAACTAACTATGGTAGAAGTAAGGAGGACACAAAATGCAGACTAGCACAAGCAAGAAAGGACTTTCTTAAGAAAAGAATTAGGCTCACTTCGAACATTGATAACGGAATTAGAAAGGTGTTCTTGAAGATTTTGGTCTGTAGCGCAGCACTATAGGGAAGTGAAATTCGGACAATAACAAGCTCAGAAAGGAAGAGAATAGACGCCTTTGAAATGTGGTGGTACAGAGGAATGCTGAATGTGTGATAAATCGAATCACGAATGAAGAGATACTGAATCGATTTGGTGAGAGCAGAACGATTTGGCTAAATTTGACTAGAAGAAGAGATAGAACGATAGGACACATTTAAGACCACCAGGATTTGTTCAGTTATATTAGGGAGGTGCAGGTGGTAAGAATGGCAGGGGTAAACCAAGGCAGATTAGAGTACATGTAGCAGTTATGTAGGCATGAAGGGGTATCACATTGGATGGCATGAAGAACTGCATCAAACCAGTCTATGGACTGATGACCCAAACAAAAGCATGAGAATAAGCATTATTTTTTATTAAAACTAATCAAAATAGTTTTGTTTATTATAATTTCAGATGTCCGCCTCTGTGGTGTAGTGGTTAGCGTGATTAGCTGCCACCCCCGGAGGTCCGGGTTCGATTCCCGGCTCTGCCACGAAATTTGAAAAGTGGTACGAGGGCTGGAACGGGGTCCACTCAGCCTCGGGAGGTCAACTGAGTAGAGGTGGGTTCGATTCCCACCTCAGCCATCCTGGAAGTGGTTTTCCGTGGTTTCCCACTACTTCTCCAGGCGAATGCCGGGATGGTACCTAACTTAAGGCCACGGCCGCTTCCTTCCCTCTTCCTTGCCTATCCCTTCCAATCTTCCCATCCCTCCACAAGGCCCCTGTTCAGCATAGCAGGTGAGGCCGCCTGGGCGAGGTACTGGTCATACTCCCCAGTTGTATCCCCCGACCAAGAGTCTGAAGCTCCAGGACACTGCCCTTGAGGCGGTAGAAGTGGGATCCCTCGCTAATTCCGAGGGAAAAACCGAACCTGGAGGGTAAACAGATGATGATGATGATGATAATTTCAGATTTGTGGAGTACGGTGGCCTCCGTCTAAAATGTCGACTTTTTACACTGGTAAATTCGCAATGAACTGCAATTTGTGGATGATCTAAAACTAAGCTACCGTAACACAAAAATTAAGCGTACCTTCAGTAATGACATGCTAATTTCAAAATTATTTACGGAACATTTTTTGAAAAGCTGTATTTCTTCATACGAACAACAGAAGTAGAAGTGAAAGCCCCAAAATATCTCATTAAAATCTTTTAACATCTTAATGGAGGTAAAATATGAAATGTTTAAACCACATAGAAAGCATAAAATGGGCGACTAAGGTGTAGTCAAAGATTCAATGTCGATTAATAGTGACAACATTTTCAAGTTCCGTAAGCACGTAAGTAGAGAAGTTAGAAGCAAGTTCCTTTACGTCGCATCGACACAGATAGGTCTTACTGCGACGATGGGACAGGAAAGGGCTAGGAGTGGGAAGGAAGCGGCCGTGGCCTTAATTACGGTACAGCCCCAGTATTTGCCTGGTGTGAATATGGGAAACCACGGAAAACCATTTTCAGGGCTGCCGGCAGTGGGGTTCGAACCCACTATCTCCCGAATACTGGACACTGGCCGCACTTAAGCGACTGCAGCTATAGAGCTCGGTGAGAGAAGTTAACAACGTTCCCAACTGTACAGGTTACGTAGTACTTCAGAATTCTGTAAGTTACTTGGAGAGGGAAACCACTTTCACACGTGGTATGAAAACAATATCGAAGCATTTGTGCATGTTCATTAACACATTACAGGCCGAATTCATAGAGAGCACTTATACATAAGTGCCCTTTATAAGCCAGGTTTCATTTCATATTACCTACTTAAGTGTCCCACTTACTGGTATAAGTGAACCTCCCACACACACTTAAGTCACTCACTTATGTTGCAGCAAGACGGAGGATAATGATTTTGCTGAATGTGTTGCATTTCATTCACAGAATACTTTTCGTGCACACAATAGAGATGGAAAATCCTGTCGAGATGTAATGTGACCAACAATTTAAAGAAGGTTTCGTTTTATTAAAGTGAGAGTATGAATATTCTTGTTCCTTTGTATGAGAGAGTGAACATAACTCGAGGACTCACTATCTAACCATTAATGAAGATACTGTTTTGAGATTTTATGCCACCTTTTAATTTCAGGTTATTATTATCATCATCATCATCACCATTATGATCATTACCGGTATTTCGCTTAATCAATTGGAAAAGTGTTAGTTGATAAGTTATCACGACTGTAGGCCTATGGAACAGTAAAGAACTATACTGAGTTATAAGAAAAATGAACGTGCTGCACTACCACCATTTATTTTAAAGTTGATTTGTGCTAATTATATCAGGTTAGTGAACCAATCGCTTGCCGGATTATATCAAAAGTTTCTGAAACTATGGCATCGCACATCAAAACATACTATTTACATTTTATTGAGGAAGTAATTAAGCCTATTAAAACGTAACGGCTACGGATATATTTGTCAAATCATTAAAAGCGTTGTAAGGCTATATTTTCTACATTTGGATGAATATTTGTATAGGTTCGAGTACTTGGATAACTATAAACGTATTATATTAAGAAGAAAATTAGACTTTGGGCATTTTCGTAGTTTGCATTGTCCAGAAGAAGTTTTTCCCACGTCATTCTATTCTGATGAGAAACTGCGTCGGCCTGCTTGTTCTTTGGCATGTACTTCGACACAAGTTCTTGCAGGTGCCGTTTCAGCTCGCTGTTTTGTTATCCATTCTGATAACCAAATACAATATAGACGATCTGTTAGCCTCAAAAATGTCGCGCGGTGTTCTTCGATAAACAAAACAATAGATCATCCCACAATTCGGTAGCCAGAACTACACGATCCAGCAAGCATGGCATAATATGCAGCATTGCCATATCTCCAGTGATACTTACTGTATCATTGAGTGTGCTCTTTTTTCCATCCCATGCCCGAGTTAACTCGGATGTCAGCATCTCTTCCGCTGTCCCAAACACGATTTAACACGGATTTCAAGCACTGCACTTTTCTCCATTTCCGAGTCCAGTCTGACGCTGTAATATTGTAGTTCATCACATGCTCTGTTCAGACGACGGACAAGTCCTAAATCGCCTTACCGTATTTTGAGAATAATTATGTGCCTTGTGCTTTTCTTTCACGGGTGTCTTCTGAGATGAGGGCGCAGAAGTGTAAAGAAAGCATGAAGGAAGATTATATTTTAGAAATGTTAGAGAATAATGATGAGCCTGACTTATGAGTATAGTGAAGATAAGTTGTAGTAGAACAAGCTGTAAACATTTGTCAAGTTCTGGTAAAAGTGCCAAGAGAAAACTATTGCTAATGTTGTCGTACCATAACTGTCCAGTAGCTAACACAAGTTATGTTTAGCCTATTTCAACCATCGTCGAAAGATCAAGACAAATCTGGCATGGTACATGCATAAAGTTTTTAAAAACTTGGGAGTGAAAAGGTTAAGTGCTGTCTATGAAATGTAAACTCATGTAAGTGAATACTTATTATAAGTGATCCCTTATTACTTAAGGGTTCCACTTATGTATAAGTGCTGACTATGAATTCGGCCCTACATTTACTTCGGAAGTTCTGCAAATCTTCTCGGAAGCAGAGTTCATGTGATTACTTTGAAAAGCATTACATGACAAAAAAAAAATGATTTTAAAAACGTATAATAATTATCGTCGTGTTTTCTTAACACAGGCGAAATAGAAGAGAAAATGAAGTGCTTATATAACAAATATTTCTGCAACAATGCGAGTCTTCCAAGGGGCTGTATTAATAAAATTACTTCCACAAAATTAGCATCATGTGTGTGCTGCAGTCTTCAGTTTCCGACAGGAGCATACTTTAATTGACACATCCTCCAAACAAGTTTTGTTTACGGGCCCAGTAATGTGCATTACTGCAGTTGGCACACAGAAACAGAACTGTTCACGCAAAGTTAGTTAGTACTATAAACGAACAAGGCAGGACCGACCTGGGAGCGACCACACTGCTTTCAGCAACGGTAAATAATTCCACTGTCTTCCTACCTCATAATGGTAAATATGAAGTTCTTCTAACCGTTTTAAAATTATATTTTATTTTTTCTCGTTTTTAAGAATTTTAAGTGATGCCTGTCAAATTTTATCAACAATATCGATAACTCCTCCCTTCCTGTGATTAAAAAATCGAATAATCATGATGAAAGTAATGGTTTATTCTGATATCCATTCAGACATTCAATGAACCCTTATTTGAATGCAAAATTAAAATAGACGAACCTCCCTGCAACGTGACATCTCTTTAAGTACTATTATGCAAAAAAAAAAAAAAAAGAAATGCAACAAAATCTTCAATAATATATTTGAATTCAACGGCAATTTGAATCAATTTCTGTCCAACCTACCGCACCGAAACTATGATGGTAATGTGGGAGTTTCTTTGAACATTGTGACGGAAATTTGTATTTAAATAAGACTTAAAAAAACACTTTCGAGTGTGTCTGGTCTAATAAATTTCATTTAGTTTCATAAATTTTACATAATTATTTAATGAAAGGACAAATAGTAGAATATATTTGGTTGCTATCGATTCTCGAACATAAAAGCAACCTGACAGCCATGCTGCTGTGAGTTCTGTGGTAACGTGTATTATTATTATTATTATTATTATTATTATTATTATTATTATTATTATTTGGCCCAAGATTAAAGTAAAAAGCCTCAGAAATAGAAAAGTAAAAAAAAAAAAAAAAAACAAGAAAGCTGTTTTATACGACTTCTGTGTAATTTGCTTTGCGTCGCATCGTCGTCTTATGGCGACAATGGGATAGGAAAGGGCTACGAGTGGGAAGAAGCGGACATGGCCTTAATATAATTACAGCCCCAGCATTTTCCTGGTGTGAAAATGGGAAATCATGGAAAACCACCTTCAGGGCTACCGACAGTGGGGTTCGAACCCACTATCGCAAGAATGCAAGTTCACCACCTTTTTTTTGCTGGTGGCTTTACGTCGCACCGACACAGATAGGTCTTATGGCGACGATGGGATAGGAAACGCCTAGGAGTTGGAAAGAAACGGCCGTGGCCTTAATTAAGGTACAGCCTGGTGTGAAAATGGGAAACCACGGAAAACCAACTTCAGGGCTGCCGACAGTGGGATTCGAACCCACTATCTCCCGGATGCAAGCTTAACAGCCGCGCCCTGCCAACCGCATGGCCAACTCGCCCGGTAGTTCACCACTTTTAAACACATGTCAGCTTATGGAAACCACCAATTATCCGGTTGTACTCTCAGCCGATTATACACGACGCCGATTTCGGTTGCCACGTGACTACCATGAAGCAGGTTATTTCCGATAACCGTAAGTTTTAGCGACTTCCATTGTTCTGAATTGAACAAAGACCATCTTTCCAGATGGGTCTACTTTTTGCTCAGTATTTACCGGTACATATCTTGTTTTTTGTTTGATGATGCTTGCTGTTTAAAGGGGCCTAAAATATAAGGTCATCGGCCCAGGGTATTTACACATCATAGACATTATTAGGGTTCTAAAGGTGAGAAAAGTTATCCCCATGGAGATATCCGGATTCAGCAAGATCTCTCCCCAATTCACATCAGCGACATCCTCGTGGTTTGCTTTGCTCAACGGGTGCACATCGAATTTCTGGATTAGCCTGCTCGAGCTTCCAACTTACATCTCGTAGAACATTATTGGGGCGAAGTAAAGCGCCACATGCGGTCCAACTGGCCACAAATGGCTCGACTATCACGAAACCGTTTCCGAGAACTCTCAAACTGTCTAGTGATGGCCGGGTTGCACTATAAGAGCGGCAACGCCGCACTCGGCGTATCAGCTGAAGAGTATGCCGTATGACTAAGACAGTCCACGCTTGCATATTTGTGCCGGTAATTCCATTATTATGGTGTCTGTGGTGATGTGAAAATGTTAAGGTCATACCAAATAGATGTGCAGTGCAGAGATGCGTAAGCAAATACCATAAGTCAGTAAATTAGAAGGATACGTAAGTTGTTGTCGATTTCCTAGGGATCCTGATCTTCTTACTACAGTAAATGGACTCGTTTGGTCCCACACGCAGACTGGTCACCAACCAACAGAACATGTAAGAAACATTTTCAAGACAGTGACTTGAGCTTTATTGAAAAATATATTGATATGGATGGAAAGACGTGTTTCCGTGAACGTGATCTCCACGGTATTTTTTTTTTTTTTGGCGTAGGAGCAATTCCAAAATGCAACACCTGTAGATATGCACTGATGAACGCAAATATATGTAACGAAACTTTCTTTAAAGACATACCTACCGGTAAACTTTCTCTGCTACCTGGAGCGTATGCGAAAACGTTTTTGGAATTGTGCAGGCTCTAGTTTCCAAAGAGTATGTTAACGAGTCTGCATAGTGCGGGCCAGGCCTCGACTAGAGGCAGGTATGATATGACTCGTGGGATCGTGTGTCGAACGATTAAGGGCCATGGACAGACGGAGACAGATTTCAGCCCTCAAGGTGGATACAGTGCGTTAATACAATTTCGAATACAAGAAAAATACTGAGGAGGGGGGAGGGGCAGTATTTGAAATACAGTTCTTTCTTTGCTTGAGACTATCACACGCTACCAATGCACAGCTTGAGACGTTGATTATTGTTGAAACAGCAAGACCTTCATAATATAGTGATCCGTAACAACGGGTATTTAATATATTCGCATGAATTTTTGTTGTTTATGTCCTAAGATATAGAAAAAAATATTTTTATGTTTAGACATAGAAGAATTAAGAATCATGGGAATGTGGAAGAATCTTTGCTTGGGGCTTTACGTCGCACCGACACAGAGAGGTCTTATAGTGACGATGGGATAGGAAAGGCCTAGGAGTTGGAAGGAAGCGGCCGGGGCCTTAAGGTACAGGCCGAGCATTTGCCTCGTATGAAAATGGGAAACCACGGAAAACCATATTCACGGCTGCCGACAGTGGGATTCGAACCCACTATCTTTCGGACGCTAGCTCACAGCCGCACGGCCAACTCGCCCGCCTCCTTGGCTGAATGATGAAAGTCGAGGCTTTCTGTTTCTCTTTATACACACAACACACCACAGTACCAACAACCTCTAAACACACAACACACACACTCTCCATAAACAGTTTGCAACAGGAAGCGCATCTGGCCGTAAAACAGAGCCAAGTCCACATATGCGACGGTTCGGAACTGCGAAGTCACCCAGGTGTAGGAAAATTGGCAGACAAGACGAACAAAAAAGAAGAGTGCGAAAGTGCAGTATTGAAAAATGGGCTCTTGTATGAAGGGGGAAAAAGAGAAAGAATGCAATCCATATAACGGGAACGATGTACTTAACAACAATCAGTGAAGCCTACGCTCTTATCACAAGCAGGTCTGCACCGGTTTATGATGTTTCACGGGGTTACTGCTTAATTTTAAAGCCGCTGGCTGCGTACAGCCATGGATTAAGCGCTCACCTCGTGTGTTCAACGATGGAGAATTGAATTTTCGTCCGTTGCCATAAGACCTATCTCTGTCGGTGCGACGTAAAGCAGATTGTAATAAGAATAATATTACTGGTACATTCATTGAGGTAATAATAATAATAATAATAATAATAATAATAATAATAATAATAATAATTGTACATTCGTTGAAGGGCTGTCTGGCCGAGGCCGTAAAGACGTGCTGGTTCACCCGGAAGGGCATGGGTTCGATTCCCCGTCAGGAATTAAAAAATAGAAACGAGATTTCCACTTCTGGAGATGCACGTGGTCCTGACGTTCACCCAGCCTACACAAAAAATGAGGACCAGGTTAATTCCGGGGGGGGGCGTAGAACTAACCACTCTACCCCACCAAGCGCCGAGGTAACGGATAGTGGAAGCCTTTACTTTCCACCCTTCATGGCCTAGGCCTATATGGAGATGACTGTGCTTCTGCTTTTTTCTTTTCTTGGTACATTCTTTGAAAGTTAAGGGGGCGTTTACAAGGGATGAATAACATCGTCATCGTTCACTGTGCACTTATGTGATTGGAATGCGTGTGACAGATGTTTATGTGGAGTTCTACAGAAAACGTACTACTACTACTACTACTACTACTACTACTACTACTACTACTACTACTACTACCCCCACACCCTGAGGGTGGGGTCACAGGTGCGAGTTGTGTCGCACATGTGGATTTGGCCAATTTATACGGAAGGGGATACTTACTCATGTTAACCCTACGAGGAAGGATTATTCCATTATTACGAGTTTCGGTGTAGTGTATTATGACGAACACAAATATACAGTCCCCTCGCCAGAGGAATTCACCAGACGCGGCTAAAATCACTGACCCGACTGAAAGTCGAAAACAGGACCCTCTGAACCGACGGCCGTTACTATCATTTTCAAAAATATTTTTTTTGAAAAGTACTCCAATGAAATAGTACGTAAACGTATTACATTGTGGTATGTTGCCTTGTTTTCTACCACTAAAAAAATATTTAATAGTGCCTTTCCGCAAGGCGAGTGAAACGGCCTCTGACGTAAGCGGCGCGCTGTGACGTCACGATCCAGTACCGCATGGAGCTCTACCAGCCGTTGTGCATCAGCCGTTGCTAAAAGCCGATTGTTTATTATTGATGATCGCGAATAACTTAGAAATGACGGAAGAAAGGTTCAAAACAGCACAGTCAGACAATCTATCATGTGTAAATGTCATCATTCTTGAAAAATAGTGACTTTTGTGGCCGCAGAAATTCACGGATAACAAGCAAGTTTGTAAGTGGTGTCTTTTATATACGTGCAATGTACTGTAACCCATAGTATTAGGATAACAACGAACCTCGATAGATATCACATCACTTTCAACATTTCCTTCTAGACTGACTCCCCTATTAAAGAATAACATTACATTTTCGGGCTTTCAGCATTAGTAAAGCAAGAAATCTGATTTCAGCACTAACAAACATATAGGTAGAATTATAGTACTAGTCCGCTTCTGTGGTGTAGTGGTTAATGTGTGCCACTCCCGGAGGCCCGGTTTCGATTCCCGGTTCTGCCATGAAAGTTGAAAATAAATAGTACGAGGGCTGGAACGGGGTCTACTCAGCCTCGGGAGGTCAACCCAGTAGAAGGGTTTCGAATCCCACCTCAGCCATCCTCCAAGTGGTTTTTCGTATTTTCCTACTTCTCCTCCAGGCACCTAAGGCCACGGCCGTTTCCTTCCCTCTTCCTTGTCTATCCCTTCCGATCCTCCCATCCTCCAACAAGGCCCCTGTTGAGCATAACAGGTGAGGCCGCCTGGGCGAGGTAATGGCCCTCCTCACCAGTTTCATCACCATACTCAAAGTCTCACGTTCCAGGACACTGCCCTTGAAGTGGTAGAGGTGAAATCCCTCGCTGAGTCCGAGAGAAAACCAACTCTGAAGGATAAACTGATTAAGAAAGAAAGAAAGAAGGAAAGAAAGAAAGAAAGATCATAGTACTATAGGGCTATAATCTATCATTCCCCAAAAAAATATATATATTTATGGTTGGGACAACTGGCCTACCCACTTCCGGGGCCCATGAAAGAGAATTAAATATCTTTGTGGAGGGAAAAAGTTAAACATGATAAAGATAAATATGACTTCATCTAGTTTTCACAAGTCGAGCCGAGTGGTTCAGACTGTTGAGGTGCTGCCCTTCTGACCCCAACTTGGAAGGTTCGATCCTGGTTCAGTCCGGTGGTAGTTGAAGGTGCTCAAATACGTCAGCCTCGTGTCGGTAGATTTACTGGCACGTAAAATAACTCCTGCAGGACTAAATTACTGCACATCGGCGTCTCCGAAAATCGTAGAAGTAGTTAGCGGGGCGTGAAGCCAATAACATTAATTACATTTGGCTTTTAACAAGCTGAGCATATCAGGAAAGAAAAGTGTCCTGGTGACATTTTAGTCGCTCAATACAGGAATGTCTTTGGGTGCTGTGACTTTTATTTTTTTGCTTTACGTCACACCGTCACATATAGGTCTTATGGCGACGATGGGACAGGAAAGGACTAGGAATGGGAACAAAGCGGCCGTGGCCTTAGGTACAGCCTCAGCATCGAGCTCACAGCTGCGCGCTCCTAACCGCACGGGCAACTCGCGCGGTATTTTTACCCTTCGGTTTATTGACTTGGCTTGTATAACCTAAAACTTAGGATAAGTTGGATAATATTTTAAACACCTACATCACTATTTTCATCTGTGTGCAATTATGTTATTTATTTCATTAATATTATGATAATTATTATAATTGAGCATTATTAACTTATAAGACCCCAACAGACAAGCATTGGTTTTGTGTAGAGTTATACATTTGTTAAATTCACGTTGTTTCCTTTCATGATGTACATGCTATTCTTTGTTACATTATAGAGTATTTAGATATAGCCTAAATTTCTTTACCAATTAAGCTCTTCAATAAAGACATACATAACTGTCCCATGCCAAGATATATTGGTAGAATTAGAGCTGTCAAAATGGTTCATAACCCCTTTGATTTATTATCTTGACATGAATCACCCAAAACATAGGTTAGGTTTGGAGAATACTTTAATAATCAGCATTATTTAATGCACTGTTTATTACTTTCATATTCCAAGATGTAATTGAAGCATTTAAATAAAGCATCATACATTAAAATTTAAAGTATTACCACTAGAACAGCTGACATGGAAAAGTGATTTGAAAATTCAAACAAATTCATCTTACGTTAAAATCTTCAAAAAAATAAACTGTAGACTTTTCCGATATATCACCAGCATTTCTCCAGCTCGCCAAAATCCATTTCTCCCTAGTTTTAGCGTCTTTGGAACGTTTATAAACAATTTGTTTGGTATGCTATTGCACATCGGAACTCTACACCATTTATAAGTTTTGTGCCTCACTGTCTGCGCAGGATTCGTTTTAAGTCTAAAATATACCACTCAGATTATTATCCAATGTATAGACCTCGAATTTAACCATACTAGACACTAACGTAAAGTAGAAATACGCGAAGTGTATCCTGCTTCTCACAGCACACTGTGTGTTACTTCGTCTGCTAATTCAGTCAACCTGTACGATGACGTCAGGCCAATGAGATCGCGTACTTGCGTGACGTGACATTTTCGTAGATTTTTATCATGTTTCGAGTTATTATTTGTACATTCTGATCACATTTTTGAATTCTGCATGCAATTTTGAATCAGATTAGCATATTTTTAATTAAAACCCCGGATCATGCATGTTCCCTATTCAAGCAAAACGCCTGACAAATAACTAACGAACCAGTCTGGTAAAAATAATACACATGCGATACGCGATAAATGTCTATAACAAAAAATGGACTTGATAATCGTCTAATTGTACGCAATGCTATGGAGGTTGATGGGAGTTTTAAAGATTAAAGATTATTGGAAGGACAAATGTGACACATGGTTCGGCACCCGGCTCAATGCAAAGGACATATCACCCGGTCGAAAACCTGTTACGACAAGCACGAGCACATTTCGGTTTCATACTGATTTTAGAGAAATGTTGAGGTTCAGGTAATTTTACAGCTCACAGAAGACGTAAGTTTCGACTGTTTACTACTTCCCTAGAAAACCGATATAAGCGATAACCATGGCAATTCCAACCAACATCCGATTAAAATGTACATATTTACTTACGTATTTGAACTTCTTGTTCTTGCGTCTGTGCTCCTTCACAGCAATCTACATTTTAAAAATTTATGAAAACTGAAGTCAGTCAGTCAGTCCGGGCATTCTATCCGGTCGATTTCCTTCATTTCTTTTACTGAAAAGTTACTCATGCACAGATTTGTCATCAGGTACTGTAAATCACTTAACTTCCGCCTTCCTCAAATTATAATAATTATAATTACTACTCAAATTGGTAGATTGAGAAAAGTTATGAGTACATTGGTCTCCACGCCGAAGATCTTTGAAGGACTTTTTAACAGTTCGGCGCGTAGTGTTGTTCCAAGGAACGTTTAATTCAATTTCTTTGTGTGATGTATTTTCAAGTGTTTCGTTGACATATTACTTTCTATTACCACAGCAGATCATGTGCTTCATTTCATTAACTCGAAACTTTGCAAACACATCCGTGAAGATAGTAACGAACAACACCATACTTTGTTCATTGCGGGCGGAGCCAGCGGGAAACTGCTAGTCAAGTTTATTGTAGACTCACGACCGTTAGCAACTAGTGGCCAGAAATATTCATTGCAGACAAAGAATCCTGTACAGCCCTCAGAACCGCCCAGTACCGGTTTACACTCCCGGTCCGTGTACAGCCACGCATACAACTGAACAGCGATGATACAGTAAATATATTAACTCACTGATGGTCAAATTTTCCTGTTTCCTTGTAATCCTTGTGTAACAGGACACAATGGGACATTTCAGAGGACAGTTTTGTAATATGGTCACCAATAAAAATATTGCTTACGAACACACACACACACACACACACACACACACACACACACACACACACACACACACACACACACACACACAATCGCTATGCCAAAATGCAAGCTTCTATTTTCGGATGGGGCTTAATTCTGCTTCTTCCTACAGTACAGAGGTGCTCTGCTAGGCGCCCGTTGAGGCTAGCCCAATGCTGCCGAGCTGGCGTGACGTAGATGCGGGCAGTTTACGTAGCAAGCATACGTCACACTGAAGCGAGAGAGCGAAGACACTTTGCAGGAAAGCGAGGGAGCACAGACGTTCGACGGTGATTACGATGCTCTCCTACTCATACACTACTCAGCGAAGTGCTGATTGGGATACATAAAAAACTATAATCGCAACAAAAACTGACCTTTTCACGATATTCCGGCTTGATTTATACTGCGCTCGATATAAACAGTCCCTTTTATTTTCTTAAATTTATTCATTCATTCAAAGAAAACTGAGACGTAATAATTTTTGTGTTTGCAATCTACAAAGGTACAGGGTTTAAGCGTACAAGCTACGACTTACAATTCCTTGGATGGGAATGACAGTATTTTCAGTTTTTCAAAGTAAAATTCCTATTACTCTTTCTTTCTTAATCCGTTTACCCTCCAGAGTTGGTTTCTTCCCCTCGGACTCAGCGAAGGATCCCACATCTACCGCCTCAAAGGCAGTGTCCTGAAACGTGAGACTTCGGGTCAGGGGATGAACTAGGATGGAGGGCCAGTACCTGGCCCAGGCGGCCTCACCTGCTATGTTGAACAGGGGCCGTGTTGGAGGATGTGAAGATTGGAAGGGTTAGACAAGGAATAGGGAAGGAAGCGGCCGTGGCCTTAAGTTAGGTAGCATCCCGGCATTTGCCTGGAGGAGAAGTGGACAACCACTTCGAGGATGGGAGGAGGGAATCGAACCTCCCCCCACCCCCTACTCAGTTGACCTCCCGAGGCTGAGTGGATCCCGTTCCAGGCCTCGTACCACTTTTCAAATTTCGTCGCAGAGCCGGGCGTCGAACCCAGTGAAAATGGGAAATTACGGAAAACCACCTTCAGGGCTACCGACAGTGGGGTTCGAACCCACTATCGCAAGAATGCAAGTTCACCACCCTTTTTTTGCTGGTGGCTTTACGTCGCACCGACACAGATAGGTCTTACGGCGACGATGGGATAGGAAAGGCTTAGGAGTTGGAAAGAAGCGGCCGTGGCCTTAATTAAGGTACAGCCTAGTGTGAAAATGGGAAACTACGGAAAATCATCTTCAGGGCTGTCGACAGTGGGATTCGAACCCACTTTCTCCCGGATGCAAGCTCACAGCAGCGTGCCTCTAACCCCACGGCTAACTCGCCCGGTATATCTTGAATTGTAATACGGAATATTTTACTGCCATTTGGGGTTCAAATACAGCAAATGAAATCATAGCTTAAGAGTCATGCACCTTTACATTTTAGGACACCAACAAACTGAATAATAATAATAATACTAATAATAATAATAATAATAATAATAATAATAATAATAATAATAATATTTTTTATCATTTTTGAACTGATTAATCCATTTAAGCCAACTCAATAATTAAAGATGTATGGTTCTTCTTACTCAAGAGTGCGTCTTAACATCGAAGTAAGCCAATAACGCAAAGCCTGGCTCGCGCATGCGCAAGCATATTCCTTCCCCCACCGTGATTTATTGACAGTGAGCGATGTATAAGCTCCCAAGTAAATGAATGACTCAGCGACTAAGGGTATAGAAGTGAAAAATTTATGTTGAAATTTAGTTACTTAACGAAATTTATAAAGTATAGATTTGACACATTTCAACAGAACATTGACATCTGTATTTTCCTTCCATAACCCCCACCCCCCACCCCAGCGAAAACTGGCCTTTTTTCTAGATCGTTAGGTACCTTTATGTTCCTAATTGAAAAGTGACAAATGTCAATATTATCTGTTACCCGTTAGGAGATTCGTGGGTACTTTTTACCCATGGCAAAATGAATTATTAATAATTTTTGGTCGAACGGGTATTTTGTCTTCTACCCCTTGATACTTTCCTAATCGACTCTTCTAAACTGTCGTTACTGCTTGATATTTTACTAGCATCCGTGTTATTCGAGCTGGTGACATGTTTGTGCATTGATGCCTGTCTTGGTCATTTCTATCCAGCGCGCGTGCTAATAAGTTAAGAGTGAATGTGGTGCAATGTAGCTGGATGGCTCCCGTAAAATATAAATGCCACGCCGCCATGCGGATTTTAGGCCTCTGTTTCTTAACTATGAATACCTATCTCCGATTACCGGTACGAGTAAAGTTATTAAATTATTAAAAGGAGTGAAATAGCGGCGGTCTTACAGTAGTCACTAAGCTTAGTGTATCAAGTGGTAAAGCAGAGAATCTAAAAATAAAAATAAAAAAGCAGTGTAGTTTAGATGTTAGTCTGGCAGTATAGTGTAGTTCGCGTTATGGTTGAGACTCTTTAGAAACCAATACATAGGAAATTAAAGCTTTGTTTGGTCTTTTCTACTATGATGGTGTGTTGCGATCAGTTCATGCCGAGCGCGCGTCCTGACGGATTAAAGTAGGTCAAGATACAGGTGTGTTACCGATGGCAAATTAAAACAGGTCGTTACCACTTTGAACACGAAACTCCTGATCAATTCCAAGTATTGTGATTTCTGACATATTTGACTCTGTATGCACTTCTGTATGCAATTCAATAGTTGCCAGATATCCAGAAGTCTACTTTATTTCTAAATGACAGCACGCAACTCTACTTAAGGGAGGGGGGGGGGCGTGAGGGGACTCTTTCGCCGTAACGCTTCCCCTCAGCAGACACCTTCCTATGTTGAGACCGCTGAACATGCAAGTGCAGACCAAGAATACTGCTACAACTTTTAGTTTATGCTGTCACAGATGCCCACAATATTTTATTCTTATCTGCAACGAATAACAACATTCCATTTAATCTTTCATTCAAGGAAAACGGAAAAGCAGAACTATTCTTCAGCTGAACCAGTTTCTTTTCGGTTAATTTAACCTTTAAGGAACCCGCACCCATTTGGTGAAAGTACGGCAAAATAACGTGCTTCACAAATTTGATTTGAGTGGATTTTCTTTTCGAATAAAACAGCGCATTATTTCCGAATACCAGCAACTATGTTTTACTCGAAGCACACTCACGGAATTCCAGGCCAGACAGGTCAGATTTGTGCGCTATTACGTCAAAGAAAGCTATCCAACAGATAGCAGTGACAGAGCACTTAATTTAGAGAGAGAAAAAAAATTAAGGAAAGGAAGATCTGGGGCTTAGAGAAAGGTGGAACTTTGGGTTCAGGATAGCTATCGTTTTCCTTCACCTTCGTTCCTCTTCCAAGAAACAACTCTCGGCTTCACACGGATTCCCAGTGATACTCTTCCAGTTTTCTATGCCAAATCTATGCTATTTTTCTGGTGTGCCTTTGGTGTTCTCACACGGAAACTTCTTTCAAAAACTTATTCCACTTGTAATGTTACAGCAATATCGAATCCATATACTTTCCGTCAATATTCTCCCAAGTTCTATGCTGTGAACATCGTATGATAAAGATGAAACTTCACCAGCTTGTAACCTGTATGCTGTGAAAAACAAACACGGCTAGGGATGCATGCTTTGTCAAAATATACCGACTGCTCCCTAGCGCTAGCTGCACGCACCCCACCAACGTTACCCCATCGGAGAGAGACAGCTGGGGTGATGTACAGCAACAACAAAAATAGAGGACACAAAGTGAGACTTCTGCAGAATGCATCACGGACTCTGACTTTAGTTGAATGTCATTTAATTCACAGTCCCCAGTTCCGATCAACGACTTGGTACAATATGGACTGAAGACTGAATGTTATCAGTGTGGCGATGTCTCGGGACTAAGATTTAGGGTGGTCTGTAAGGCGT
This sequence comes from Anabrus simplex, assembly GCF_040414725.1. Classification (NCBI taxonomy): domain Eukaryota; kingdom Metazoa; phylum Arthropoda; class Insecta; order Orthoptera; family Tettigoniidae; genus Anabrus; species Anabrus simplex. The sequence goes on from NC_090266.1 coordinate 490,410,234, forward strand.
CAATATGTATACGAATATACAGTGAGTAAAAATGAAACTCATACACCACTGTAACTAGTATGTGTTTATGAATATAAATGTGGACAACAATTTATGTTTGCATTTTATGTGTGGAACAATAAAGGTATATCTTGAATTATTAAGTCACCACAACATAGTTAGCGTATCCCTAACTTAGCAAGATATAACAGATTCTTTGTCTATATGTTGCTGGTGCACGTCAAAATGAAACTCATACAGTCCTACATGCGAGGTGGATAAGAGTACAGTAAAAATGCTGTATGTTTGTGTTTCGAGACCACATTCCGTTTGATGTGGACAGGGGTTGTGAAGTACAGACAAGTTCCTGTGCTATCATGGGGCGTCAAAGAGGACAATCGTTGAAAGAAGAAAAGAGAACTGATTGATGATTTTTCACCATAAGAGAGGAAAATCACTACCAGAAATTGGTAAATTTGTATACAGGAGTCATGCAACTGTGCAGTGCGTTATAAATAGATATAAAAGTACACGCAGTATTGAAAATAAAGACAAAGTGAGTGGGAGAAAAATTTTCAACCTCAGGGAGGAACGTTGAATAGTAAGACAAGTGAAGAAAAATCCTGCGATTAGTGCTCCGAAACTGGCTATGATGACTGAGGAACATAGCAACAAGAGAGCACATCCAGAAATTATTACTTATTCTCAGGAAAAGTAACAGGCAACGACGAATAGCTAGGAAAAAACATATGTTAGCAAGTTTAATAGGAAGAAAAGGTTGAACTTCGTTAAGGAGTATACAGAAAAATATGTTGACCACTGGAAGACCGTTATTTTTGCAGATGAAAGCAAGTACAATCTCTTCGGACCAGATTGAAAGGTGAATGTCTGGAAGAAACCGAATGAGAAGTTGAAACGTAGCAATCTACTTCTAAGTGTCAAACATGGTGGAGGTAGTGTAACTGTCTGGGGGTACATGTCAGCTCGTGGACCAGGAGAGTTGACTTATTGATCGGACCATGGATTAACATGTGTATCTAAATATACTGAAAGAACATTTATGACCTAGTGCTGAAAAGCTTGGAATAATTGATCGATTTAAGTATTACCAAGATAAGGACCCGAAGCACAAAGCTCAAAGTACGGATGTGGCAGCTGTATAATTGCCCAGAAGTACTCGAGACACACCCACATTCATCAGACTTAAATATGATAGAAAATCTACGGCATTACTTGGAAGTAGGAATAAGGAAACACCAGATTTCGAACAAACGTCGCACCGACATAGACAGGTCTTATGGCGACGATGGGATAGGAAAGGCCTAGGAGTGGGAAGGAAGTGGCCGTGGCCTTAATTAAGGTACAGCCCCAGCATTTGCCTGGTGTGAAAATGGGAAACCACGGAAAACCATCTTCAGGGCTGCCGACAGTGGGGCTCGAACCCACTATCTCCCGATTACTGGATACTGGCCGCACTTAAGCGACTGCAGCTATCGAACTCGGTAAGGTTGTCTGAAAATGGCTTTATGTGAAGAATGGGAGAAAATAGATCCATCTTACTGCGAAAAGTTGGGGCAATCTATGTCTAACCATTTAACAGCCGTGAAAAGTGCTAAAGGATATCCTACAAATCAATATCAATCAATCAATCAATCAATCAATCAATCAATCAATACTGATCTGCATTTAGGGCAGTCGCCCAGGTGGCAGATTCCCTATCTGTTGCTTTCCTAGCCTTTTCCGAAATGATTTCAAAGAAATTGGAAATTTATTGAACATCTCCCTTGGTAAGTTATTCCAATCCCTAACTCCCCTTCCTATAAATGAATATTTGCCCCAGTTTGTCCTCTTGAATTCCAAGTTTATCTTCATATCGTGATCTTTCCTACTTTTATAAACGCCATTCAAACCTATTCGTCTACTAATGTCATTCCACGCCATCTACGCCATCTACAAAGTATTGACTGTTAAAAATACTGTGTTATCAGAGATCGCTTGAAAGCTATTTGAAGGTGTACGAGTTTTACTTTGACCTGTTTCATGCATGTTTAAGAATAACATATTCATTTTCTTTGTAAGTATAGGAAACAGGAGTTAATTTACTTTGTACCTTAGTAGAGAAATGTGTATTTGTTAAACCAGAACCAAGACTAAAATTAAGTAATAGCCTATAGTTTCCGTTGAATCCAAATAAACACGCTTTCCTCTACTGTATAAGTTTCATTTTGACTCACTGTATATCAACCAACAGGTTACAGTACAATATCATTAGGACAACTATTCAAATGGGAAGGTTTAGACCTCCGGTGATAAAAACAGTGTTAAAGAGCATTTCTAAAGAAATTAGGTATTATACAGAATTGTAATCACTGGGAAAACCATTAAATTAATTTAAGATTTAATAATATAAATCACCACCCTCTTCTAGGGACTGGAATATCTGTTTTCATGTACTAGATCTTGGAACAGGATTAACAGCATCGTGAGGGCAACTGAGGAGTGCAAGCCTGAGTCAGTTCTCTCCCTGTTGAAACTGCGGTCAGTGTACAGTATGTTTATTTCGATTTCTAAAAGGAAGGTCAAGTAGATTATGACCACAAGACAAACAGTTCAGTAAAACTCTTGAGGAAAGTTTTCAGCTAAGATACATCTGACAAAAAAGGCCACAAAACGGAATAGTTATCAACGGTTAGTTTCAAAACGTCGACTGCGAGATACTTCGTACTATCCTAAGGTAGTCTACACAACTACTGGTCACTACGCCTAGGCTGTAAGTAACCCTGTGGTGGTGGTAATAATAATAATAATAATAATAATAATAATAATAATAATAATAATCATCACATGGTCTCTTTTACAGAGTTGCTGTCCTTCTGATGTGGTGCAACCGAGACTGTCCGCCTATCAATTTCGACATTCCGATCGTGTCGCTATCTAGCAACGAATACGGCAATCTACAAGACAAATAGGACAGTCTACTTAATATTAATTTTATCAGGCGACACTGAATGCATCACTAAGGATTTTGAACATGCCAACAACTATGAGATTGACTGCTAAAATTGTTTCCCCGTCCTTCAAAAATCGACTACGTCAGCTGGGACTGAACCCGCGAACTTTGTGTCATTAGCTGGGCACTACCACTGATCTACCAGGGATGCATTACGTGACATGATTATGATCCACGACACGTAAATACAACAGATTAAAGTGCAATATATTATTGGGTTTAGTGCAAGAAAAACAAAAAACAAAAAACAAAAGTGAAGTATGACCTCCAATTCACGAATAAGTTTCAATCATATAACTTCACTTTCTTCCAACGTTAACTTTGTCTCTAAAATATGTGAAGAAAATTCTTGAAAGTTAAATATATATTTCTGTAATCATCTGCCTTCACGAAGTAGCAACATCACATGGCGAGTAACAGCTCTAGCGATAAACAAACATACAATATGTTCTTCCAATCTTTCTTTTTGCAAAGAACAAGTCTCCCTACTCTTGGAAAAGATTCCTCCAGTAGGCCGACATCAAAGGATTAAGCCTCCAACAAACCGATTTCATCTGTAGCCTGATTACACCAGTCATTTAAGACAGACAGTTGCTAGAAAACAAACAAACAAACAAACAAATATTCCCGTGACATACACAGCTTATTAAGGTCCGACTTCTTGGCTGAACGATCAGTGTTGGGTCCTTCAGTTCAGAGGGTACCGGGTTCAATTCCCGGCCAAGACAAGGATTTTAATCGCGTCTGATTAATTCTTCCGGCTCGGGGATTGGGTGCTTGTGTTTGTTCCTACACTCCCCCCTTCCTGTTCAGACAACACACTACACTACCAATCACCCGCAGAAACACGCAAGAGTGATTACATCCTTCCATACAGAGTTGTGTCATGAAGGGCATCCGACCGTAAAACAGGGTCAAATCAACATGTGCGGGGAAAAGTTATAGGAGAAGAAGATATGTAGCTCATTAAGGGACATGGGCCTCCCAAGACGACTGCTGCTCAACCAGATGACCAGCAGATATTAGTAGCATCATGAGGTCAACATAATGACATCCTCAGCCGTATTGCCAAGGCTTTCGTAACCAGGGAACAAACACACCATTCAGATATATTGTAAAGCTAGCATTAAAGACTTCTGAAAATATGCTAATGAAAATCTGGATTTATGGCCTTAAGGAAATTCAAAACTATCTCATATTTTCTTCCTCTACCGAGCTGAATGCTAAGAATAAGCTGGGAAACTTAAACGTGCTAAATAATTAGCTATACTTCTTTTTGGTGCAGATTGGGCACAGGGAAGTGTCCCAGGGCTTCATTAGATGCAACAACACAGCCCTCCACTCTGAATAACAGACTACCACTATTAGGAAGCAATATTCAATACAAACGTTTCGGACCATCTTTCAGTCGCTCACTGGTCAAGGACACCTGAAAAATACGACAGATTGTGATGATTATAGTTAATAGATTCTCTACGTTGAGTTGTTGGGTGATTTTTTTTTTTTTTTTTTACAATGGCAGTCAGCAATCGATTTCAAGTGGTTCGTCTGAAGGAACAGGGGAAGGGGGGTTGTAGTACAGTTTGCGAAGTCGAGCATGTGAATGCTCCCTTCACACGCGCATGCTAAAGGAGGCGCGCGTCCAGTACCAGGCTGGAGCAAAAGGACAACCTCTGTGTTATTCTGGTAACCTCACCACTCTTCTTTCCTACGCTTCGTATTTCCGATAAAGTTATTCATAACCCACAGCTTCCAAGGTTGTAACACAGCTTAAGCATCTTCAGTTTGCTAAGTAATTCATTCGTTAACCCTGATTAGAAATCGTTATTTTAGTAATTCAGCCATTTCACTATGCATGAAAGTCTTGGAACTCATTTGCTTAGCCCATCCATATACAGTACATATAAGCCAGCCGTTGTCTACCAGTCGTTGAAGGGTTAGGTTTTGCAACTGCAGCAATAGTGCATCCAACGGAGATGACCGACAGCAGAAGAGACGAAGCATACCTCAACTAATAGGTTATTTAAGAATTTATCTTGTTTAAAATGTTAAAACGTTATTTTCATTTCGATAGTCATTTTCATTATCTTCTTGGTGAATATGGGTTAATGACCGTGTGGTTTTGAAGCATATTAAAACAATCAACCATTACCATCGCCAGTTCGTTAGCATGACGTCTGAACAATATTTTCAAGTCAGCGATGCTTGCCGTTGATGGACTGTGTTAAAATGTCTTAATTATAAATTCGTGAATAACTCCATTAATGCAGCTCGACGGTATAAATGTATCATAAACAAATAAATAAATATTTTCTATTATAATATTATTATTGTTATGTACACTTTAGAGAGAACTAATGTTTTCAGTTTGTGAACAGTTCATGAATATTTTAATACTTGATTCGATTTCTTCAAATTTGGATTTTTCTGTCAACAAATACATATGCCTTAAGGGTTTAGTTTCGAAAGTGGCATTACAACGGATCTGCCACCAACACCTTGCCAGCTTTGTTTCCTTCCCATGTGCTCATCCGATGTTTGCAGGTCACTCTTCATGATCTACATTTACATACGTTACAATAAGCATGCAGGAATGTGGCTGAAAGTCGTTGTAATCTGAAATCAAAGCACACAACTTGGGGCCTCCCCGGGAAGTACCATACATTCCACGAGGTACAACGTGGACTGACTTGCGTTCCCAGCCCCTCCCACCTCGACAGAAACAAATTTATACAAACATCTAAAATTAATTTCCCTATCTCATTTCAAAATTTTCCTACTCTATTTCCATCCATATGCTCACCACACATTATAGCAAATATTAAAGGTATGGTGAAGGATCGATTACTCCCCCAAGCGTTATATTAATAATAATATAATGTTCTATCACAGATTTTGCAATACATTATATACGTAGATTATGTGTGTGGATTATGTTCTATCATATCCTCCTCTGATCAAGATATTTGTAGTGAGAAGGGAGTAGGTTTCTTTCTGCTCCTACAATGAACTACGGGGTAATGCATATGAAAACTGGCCACGTACAATGCTACCTAAAATCAGATATTTTATAAGATCTGGTATTTGAACATGTGTCATAAGAGACCACTACTTCCACTGATATTTATAATATAGGTCTACTACTTGCCATGGCATTTCACAAAGACCTAGCCAGAAATTAATTATTCTGTTTTTTACGTTCCAACGTCACACCGACACAGATCTTTTCGTGACGATGGGATAGGAAAGGGAAGGAAGGGGTCATGGCTTTAATTAAGGCACAGCCCCAGCATTTTCCTGGTGTGAAAATGGGAAACCACAGAAAAATATTTTCAAGGCTGGGGTTCGAACCCACCATCTTCCAAATTCAAGCTCACACCTACGTGAGCTGAAACGCGTGGCCTACTCTTTCGGTCAGAAAGAAGTTGTGTGTACAAATATGTAAGAAGTGACGAATATTCCCACAGAAAGTTTCAAAAATTACCCATAAAGGATGGAGTATTTTCGGTTAAAATGTACTGAAATGGAATATTATAAAATTACATGGCCAATGTGGTCACGGTCAATTATATACTCCACATTACAGTGAAAATCACCTTCCTGCAAGCATTTTCCCAATTACTTGGGGTTGCCACTGGGTGTAGACTAAGTCTAGTTTTACGGCCGGATGCCCTTCCTGTATTCAATATTGCGTATTTCAATAGTGATTTGTAGTGTGATATTGTTAATGAAGGTACATGTTAAGACAAATAAAAACACCTAGTCCCCGAGGTAGAGGAATAAACTAAATGCGTTAAAATCTCCAGCCCGACTGGTAATCGAACCCGGTGCCCTCTGAACCGAAGGCCACTACGCTGACCATTCAGCCAAGGAGTCGGACACCACTTTATAGCGAAATGCCCCAATAGATACCTCTTAGGATATAGCTTGAACACGAACTTCATCCACAGAGAAAATGTATAAATGCGACAAGACATGTTGTAGGAATGAAACAATATAAAATTTGTATCTTACGGAAATCTATTTGGTTTTTGCTGTTTTTAAGTCACGTAAGCAAAGTATTCATTCTACTGTTTAGATTGCAAAACTGCCATGAAATATGACAGAATATAAATAGAACAATGAAAGAGTCGCAATAAAGAAAGTAACAAGAACGTCCCATTTTTTCCCCAACATATGTTGTATTTACACGGGGGACAAATGTGCACTATTCACTTAGTAATAATCTACAACTTTTAGAGATTCTCTACGGTCTTCCCCGAGCGAGCGACCGACTTTCATATTTACTCATTTATAACGACATCATCATGTTAAGAATGCCCTTATATTTAATCATGACAATATTTACGCTGTTTATGTTTGCAATGCTTCCCGATTCTCCCCCCCCCCCACTCTCTCTCTCTCTCTGACTTGTTTAAGGAGATCCGGATTCGGAAAATATGAAAGAAGTACATTTTCGTTTTTTATTGAAACATACAGTAGAGGAGAGTATCCTGATTCATTTGAGATATACACCGTTACAATATCTGTTTGGGAAGTGTAGTAAAATATTTTTTTCCTGGATCAGCCCAGTGGTATTTGAAGGTGCTCAAATCGTCAGTCTCGTGTCGGTAGAGTTACTGACACAAAGAACTCTTGCGGGGCAAAATTTCGGCAACTCAGCGTCTCAGAGAACCGAAAACGTAGTTAGTAGCATTTAAAAACAATAACATTATTATTTAATTTTTTAAAAAAATGAGCGGTACAACTTGTGAGCGGGCGTGGTGAAGCATGTGTATGACATAAAAGGAATACAATTCTAATTTTAAATGTGTCGCTCCTACAAGAGTCACTGTGTGCATAGGGAAATGTTACATTCTTTAAATCTGTTTATACAGATATATGTGTGGAGTGTGGTGACTAACCTGTTTGATTTGGGAGGGAATAATATAACAGTCAATTTGTTTATTTTACATATTTGACTTTGTGCTGTCTTCCGAGGTATCATGTACGTTATCACATCAGTATAGGAAGAAATCAGTGGCGTATACTGAGGGCTACCAAGGCTATCGGTGAAGCCCAAATCTCAATTGTGAATGATGGAAAACTAAAGCACATTTAATGTAAGCATCCGACACATTCTTCCATTTACAAACCTTGAAAGCAGTGAGAAAAGCGTCGCACGTATTTCTGAGAGCAAGGCATCGCTACATGACGCACGCGGCTTGCTGCTATATATCGGATAGGAGCGGGGACCGGGGGGATAGGAGTGCTAGGCTTCGTTCTGTCAGATCGCCTTTGCTATCAACCAAACATGCGTTACTCAATCGTATATACTTGCTCACCTAATGTTTCTGACATACTTATAGGAAGATACTACAAAGCTGCTGTTATAGGAGTAACATAGTTTTCTTTTTATAGGTAGATCTGCTAAATTAGAATGCAATCTTTCGGGTTTAGTGTTTCCTTTTGTAATCGCACTCGTGATCATGGGTCGGACACCACCACTGATCTCCCGAGGAAGCTAATTAACCAATGAATGATGGGTACGACCGCTGTAAAATTCAACATTTTTATTTAATAATAATAATAATAATAATAATAATAATAATAATAATAATAATAATAATAATAATAGTGCATGACATCTGTACAAGTTTCGTGGTGCCCTAATGAGGATGAAATGAATGGCTAAGGCGTCATCAACACCCAGTTCCCAAGCCAGGGGAATTAAGAGTATGAAGGGGTTGATTCTGAAAATTGATCCGTTGCCATCGAACCAAAGGCAAACATTCTATCCATTTAGCCACAAAGCCGGACTTTAATTTGCTAAACCTTATGCTACCATCTCCACTGATCAGGGGTTGAGTATTGGCAGTAGCAGAGGCCGGGGCAGTAGCTTGTGAAGTAGCCTTCACAACACAACAGGCTTCTCCGTTTGCTATTGGCTGCAGCTCAAAACGCTGAAGGCTTGACGTTCACTAAACCAAACATCAAAAAGAGGTAAACTAAGACTAGTGGTAGTCCACGCCTTGATCCCAGCATACACCACTGGAAGAAATGTTTGTAAAGTGTTTTAAAAACGTAAAAAATCGTTGGAAAAACTAAGCCTACATTCATTCCTAGTGCCGCAAGTCCCACATAAATTTAAGTGTCAAACTTTGAGGAAACTGGGCATCGATCTCGGAAGAAATGCAGTGACAGCATTTTAAAAGATTGATCGAGAAAGACTTTGGGGTGCTGAAAAGGCTGTCTTGAGTTGGACGGGTGTGGATATCCGCGAAGTTAGGGTCTTTGCGGATACAAACTGAATGGCAGTGCGAATAATTTTGCTGATAATTTTTAAATAATGATGTTTATTAATTTTCACTCAGGTATACTCTTATTTTTGCTTGTGGTTAGGCGACCCTTGACAGTGGTATGGGAGAATGGAGAGGTATAAAGAACCTTGAAACCATTAAGCCGTAAATCTGAACGTAACCTAACTGGCTCCTGTTCGCAATTAATGGAAGGAAGGAACAAGGATCAATACGTCGGTAGTTGTCGCAAGAAAAAATCCCTCATAAACCTATGATTGTGGGGGGGGGGGTCTGGTGCCAGGTATCATGCATATTGTTATTATGTTAACGGATCTATCCGTTACAATACCTTGGGTGTAATATATTGCAGTTAAATATTTCCAATATCCACGAATACTCATTCGCGGATGCGGATAATATTTCTTATATCCGCGCAGGGCTCTAGCTATAGGAGGAGTGCGACGAGAAACCAAGCTGATGAAATGGACGAGGATCCAGACAACCCCTCATACGGAGCAGGAATGTAATGAATGCAGTTTAAACTCTGATTCCCGAAGGTTAACTTTTTCCAAATTCAGTGCACTTCTTTCTCTGAAACTACTGAAGGTAGAAACATGAAGCGTTTACCACTCAAACAGCATGACTGTGCACGCTTTAACACGGGATTTTTTCAATCAATCAATCAATCAATCAATCAATCATCTGTATTTAGGGCTGTCGCCCAGGCGGCAGATTCCCTATCAACTGTTTTCCTAGTTTTTTCTTACACATTTTCAAAGAACTTTGAAATTTATGGAACATCTCCCTTGATAATTTATTCCAATCCGTAACTCCTCGACATATAAATGAATATTTGCCCTAATTTTCCCTCTTGAATTCCAACTTTAATGTCATACTACGATCTTTTCTACTTGTAAACTCCGGATACCGTCAGAAGTATTTAGTGGGACGTAAAAACAATAACATTATCTTACTTTTAAAAGCCCCATTCAAGCTTATTCGTCTACGTATGTCATTTCACGCGAACTCTCCACTGACAGCTCGAAACATACCACATAGTCGAGCATCTCTTCTCCTTACTCCCAAGTCTTCCCAGCCCCAAGTTTGCAACATTTCAGACCATTCCTTATATTAACACCTAGGTACTTGTGTTCCCCATGAGGTACTTTCACCCCATCGACACAAAAATTAAAACTGAAAGGACTTTTCCTCTTGGTGAAACTTATAACTTGACTTTTCATCCCATTTTCATTCATACCATATTTTCCATATCTTGGTTAAAATAAATTGTTAAAAATAGCACATTATTCATGCGAAATTTTGACAGTTACACAAGAATTATATTTCAGTAAATAACAAACTCAAAAACCACTGCAGTGGGGCGGGGGCAAGGCGTTTCCTGTCCCCAAGAATTATCGTAGGGGACAGAGTGCAATTTCTCCCCTCCCCCCAAATTCTCCTCCTAGATGCTAAGTCCCCTTAAGAAGGTGGTAGATGGTTTTATATCAAGAAGCGAGATTTAAAAGCGGGCATTCCTTCAGAGAACTACATTTCCAAATGGAGATTGTTCAGGCGGTATATCTGGTGGTAGAGCTTTTCACATTTCTTATCATGAAATTCATAATAGGACATTTATTAAGAAAATGTATTAATGAAGCAAGTTTATTTTTTAAATTGTGAATATAACCAGGCGAGTTGGCCGTGCGGTTAGGGGCGCGCAGCTTTGAGCTTGCATCCTGGAGTGGGTTCGAACCCCACTGTCGGCAACGGGGTTTTCCGTGGTTTCCCGTTTTCACTCAGGTAAATGCTGGGGCTGTGCCTTAATTTAAGTGCACGGCCGCTTCCTTCTCAGCCATTGGACTTTCCTATATCATAGTCGCCATAAGACATATCTGAGTCGGTGCGACGTAAAGCAAATAGTAAAAAACAAAAAATCAAAAACATGTGATATTTTTGATAGTTTCGTACATAAAACATTCCTTCAAAATATGTATTTATGAATCATGTTCCGTTTTTCTGTTTGTGAATGTTATTGAAAACTCCGTACATAAGACTCATTCAACAATGTATTTGAGAAGCAAGCTATATTATTACGTTTTTCTGTTTGTAAATATTGTTATTCTTCAGAAAAGAAATATATACAATGTATGTAGGGTACTATTAGTCTCGAGACAATGATTGTATAGGATGTGTGCAGAACTTGGCTTTGTCCGTCGTCAGGCCTTCAGGCCTGAGGACGTAATACCAGAACAATCATGCCCTTTTACCACAGCAGGAGATAACGCTAGCATGAGGGAACGCACGTACTTGCTGCGCCGTTGTCTTCTTGAATTCTTTGTTATGAAGAATATTTGCACTAATAGTTGCTCATTTCACATGCCTGTGCTCATGTTAATTATGCCGCCCCCCATTAATTACCCGAATTCGGCGCGGCGCGCCTGAACCGCTGTGTTAAAGTGTGTATAGATGTTCAGTTTAAAATGTGTACAAATATGACATTTCCAGATATAGTAGATTCCTAGAAAAAGTGCGCCAAATTTCTTAAAATTAACATTGCTAAGATAGGCGGGTCCCGCTTCCCTTAATGGCAATCTCCGTACATGTTTTTCAGACTAAAAAAACATTTCTGGAATTGGAAACTTGGAACATGTGATGAGGTGGAACTAGAATTTCTAACAAATCCAGTGCAGTAAATCAGTCCTGGAAAATGCTACGAAAGTACCGTATGTGAACAGCAAGTATACCAGTAGCACATTGCAACATTACAGACAAGTTTCTCACATACTGAATGTCTCAAATTTTATAACGGAAGAGAAATAAACCCTCTGAGGACGTAATATCAGAACAATCATGCCCTTTTACCACAGCAGGAGATAACGCTAGCATAAGGGAACGCACGTACTTGCTGCGCCTTTGTCTTCTTGAACAATTGCCGTTGAAATCCGTTAGCGCACAGCCCGTTTGATACTAGCTGGACGGCAGTTCAACTTCAGGCCTGACGACGATCAAAGCCAAGTTCTGCACCCATCCTATACAATCATTGTCTCGAGACGAATAGTACCCTACATACACTGTATATATTTCTTTTCTGAAGAATTTGTGCCCAAACACCATATAAAGCGAAAGAAACTAAACTTCCTTTAGAATAACATTGCTGGAAAAGTGAACTGGTAGTTTATTTTAAAAATATGTACGCATAATACGCTAATAGCGTACTCGGTTAAAGCAACCAAATATAACATCATTTAGATGGGCAGTGGCTCACAGTTATTTCACTGAGAGTTTTTTTGAGTATCTAGAAATAGAATAGTAGGCCTGACTATGGCCAATCTACTAACCCCGAAATGAGCACTCCTTTAGATAGCATCTAAATATTCCTCTAGGTGTGAAGAGACTCCATAGAGTATGGATTACTAGCCCTTGTAAAACTTCTTTCTTGTGCAGTTACGTGGCGAAGAAGAGTGGAGGGAAGTGGGGACGAGCGTGTAACATGTGGCGCGGCACAGTCGAGGGGAACAAAGATGAAAGCAACACGCCACTACACCAAACCACACATCTGCTTGTATACAAGGTCAACGTGGCTCAGCTCGCCTACAAAGAATCTCTGGAGCAGAGTTCACATTGCCATTTCCTTCATATAATGCAACTAGCAAATGTACCCGTGCTTCGCTACGGTATTCTACATTGTATATGGATATCGACGTAAATACTGTGCGTGCAGCAAATGAGATTGTTTTAAAATTGCATGTCTCTTAGCCTTATCCGAGAAATAGCATGGGGAGGTCCACATACGTTGTTTCCAATGTAAAGTGAGGGTTGCGGAATTGTGATGATAACGCCAGGCTCACTTGCCTACTGCCATTCACAATCGAGTTGGCAAGTTTACATTATAATTGCAGGCCCCAATGCCTACTGCGCGGTCACAATCGATATGGGGAGTTTTAGTTACAATGGCAGACCCATTTCCTACTTTCAGACAGGTTACAGTTGAGGAGTTTTATTATAATACCAGGCAACTTCCCTACCACCAGTCAAAATTGAGTTGTGCAGTTATCATTATAATGACAGTCCCTTTTTACTGCTGCTAGCCAGCTTACTGCCAGTCACACAGAATTAGTGAGTTTCCATGAAAATAGCAGGCAACTATGCCTAATGCTAGTCAAATTTTAGATTGGAACATTTGTTTATAATGGCGGGCACCCTGGCCTAGAGCCAAACACAATAGAGTAGGGGACTTTCGAACAAAACTGCATGATCCCTTGCCTTCTGAAAGACATATCGAAAAGTGAATTATTCATTAAAATGGTAGGCCCTCCTTACTAATGCCAGTTACACTGGAGTTGGAGAAGGACCCCATTCCTACTGCCAGCAGTCAAAGTCGGTGTAGGGAGTACTGATTACAATAGCAGACACATCCTTTCTCGATCGCTACAAATCGACATCAATGAATATATACAGATGGACATCCGAAAGTATATGAATGTTTACAATATTGCCGACCTTCATTTACAGATTAACTGCTGCTAAACGGTACGTCATATCGACAAAGGATTGTGCCGTAAGGCGCAGTATTTAGCGATTTAAATGGCTGGCCCTATGATATTTTCTCGCATCTAATCTATTCATGGGTCAGACTGAATCAGAAACGTTGAATAGGTTGAAATTTGTGTAAGGATATCTTACATTGCATTACTTTTTGGATAATTATGTGACATAGCATTTGGCTCACATATGGGTACTGGGTGGGCCAATGTTCGTGTAGAGTTTGATCATACTACCTTTCCTGTAAGTGATTGAAATGATGCACATGAGAAGAAAAGGATTAGAAATTAATTTCCATTAAGGCAGGTAGATTTCCATTAAGTTTGGTTGTGTGTATTTTGAGGGAGTGCAAAATCACGGTTTCGGTTTCGTATAAACCCCCAATTAGTTCAGGGATTTAGAAACAATATTTGCCCTAAAACCTCCCCAAAGGACAGGTGGTTTCTAAATATGAAGTTTGGTGGAAATATATCCAGTAGTTTTCAAGTTAGAGAAAGACAAACAGACCAACAAACAAACAAACAAACAAAAAAAACAAACAAACAAATAAAGAAACAAACAAACTAACTAACTAACAGACACCAAGGAAACCTACCCTTGGACAGATGGATGCTATATATAAAATTTGGTTCAAATATCTTGTTAGTTTTCAAGTTGTAAGAAGTACGCTTTACACGCACCCGCTCTTGCGTTAAGTCCGCTGGGATTTGTACCGAAAAACGGTCCGTTAATGATATCTCCCTTACTAAATCCTGTTATCGAAATGATGCACATGAGAAAAAGAAGGTTTAGAAATTAATTTTCATTAAGGCAGGTTGATTTCCATTAAGTTCGGTTGTGTACACTTTGAGGGAGTGCAAAATCACGGTTTCGCTTTCGTAAAAATCCCCACCCAGTTCAGGGATTTAGAAACGACATTTGCGATAAAACCTACCCAAAGAGAGGTGGATTCTAAATATGAAGTTTGGTGGAAATATTTATTTAGTAGTTTTCAAGTTATAGAAGGACAGACAAACAGACAGACAAACAAACAGACAAACAGACACCTAAGCTAAAAATGATGAAGATGGTCATTATTACACATGAAACGGATAACTGTACGGAAATTTCGCCAAAATAATCAATGTACAGACACACGGTCGTTACTATTTTATTTTATTTTTAACATTTTACATTACGTTTTGCCTACTTATATAAGCTAGAATCATGAAATTTGGTACACATATGTCCCTTAATCGTGCCAATGTGCGCACCTAACGCGATGATCCTGTCATTCTTATAAGTGTGTCAAACAATGAAATATACTTGTAAAAATCACCAAATTTACCAACAATCCAGAAATACGGCCAAATTTAACGTATAAGGGAGAGAGATACGAAAAAATGTCACAGGACTAAACTTGTAGATCACTCCGAATTGAAGGGACATTGTGCCATCCGTTTTGAGATACGAATTACCGTTTAGCCAAAAAATAGCTCAAAAGGAATGTCTGCACAGTCATTAAAATTGCCTCCATATTTCGATATCTTTGGGGGTAAAAAGTGAAAAATTTGAACATCTTGGAATTTTCCCGTCGGTTAGGGACCAAAAGCTATAATTTCACCAAATTTCAATTGTCTACCTCGTCTGGCAGGTTGTGCCGCCATCTTGAGTTGGGGGGATAGGGGATAAAAATGAGGATTTTCCCGAAAATTTTTAAGCCCACGAAACCTATAGGTTATCGTTTTGGATATACTATACGACTGTGTTCTTATGCTGAGCCCAAAATTTGAGCCCCCCCAGCGTGCCCCCTTCAGGGAATTTTGAGAATTTCCGATTTTTCTAGGGATCCTGGGGTCATCAGTTTCCCTCGTACCAAGTTTCAAATTTCTGAGATTTCTGGAAGTGCCTCATTAATTCACATCTTTTTTCATTTTTAAATATTTATATATACATCGCTCCAGCCCGACTTGCTTTTATATATATAGATAGATGGATAAGCATGAGCACGTTGAAAAGTGCAGACTTCCACTTCGAGATTCATATCTCCTAAACGGTTTATGATATTAAGAAACGGTTTGCGCCATCAGACGCCTCATTTATCGCTCTAAATGTTTGTTGCTAAACCATATCCTCGTATCTGCCATATTAAGGGGGTAAATTGAGTTCAAAATTTGAATAGGCTGAAATTTGGGTGCATTTTTAACATTTTACATTACGTTTTGCCTACTTATGTATAAGCTAGAATCATGAAATTTGGTACACATATGTCCCTTAATCGTGCCAATGTGCGCACCTAACGCGATGATCCTATCATTCTTATAAGTGTGTCAAACAATGAAATATACTTGTAAAAATCACCAAATTTACCAACAATCCAGAAATACGGCCAAATTTAACGTATAAGGGAGAGAGATACGAAAAAATGTCACAGGACCAAAGTTGTAGATCACTCCGAATTGAAGCGACATTGTGCCATCCGTTTTGTGATACGACTTACCGTTTAGCCAAAAAATAGCTCAAAAGGAATGTCTGCACAGTCATTAAAATTGCCTCCATATTTCGATATCTTTGGGGGTAAAAAGTGAAAAATTTGAACATCTTGGAATTTTCCCGTCGGTTAGGGACCAAAAGCTATAATTTCACCAAATTTCAATTGTCTACCTCGTCTGGCAGGTTGTGCCGCCATCTTGATTTGGGGGGATAGGGGATAAAAATGAGGAAATTCCCGAAAATTTTTAAGCCCACGAAACCTATAGGTTATCGTTTTGGATATACTATACGACTGTGTTCTTATGCTGAGCCCAAAATTTGAGCCCCCCCAGCGTGCCCCCTTCAGGGAATTTTGAGAATTTCCGATTTTTCTAGGGATCCTGGGGTCATCAGTTTCCCTCGTACCAAGTTTCAAATTTCTGAGATTTCTGGAAGTGCCTCATTAATTCACATCTTTTTTCATTTTTAAATATTTATATATACATCGCTCCAGCCCGACTTGCTTTTATATATATAGATACAGTCCGCATCCATGGCTAAATAGTTAGCGTGCTGGCCTTTGGTCACAGGAGTTATGGGTTCGATTCCCGGCATGGTCGGGAATGTTTACCTTAATTGGTTAATTTCGCTGGCGCGGGGGCTGAGTGTATGTGCCGTCTTCACCATCATATCATCCTCATCACGACGCGCAGGTCGCCTACGGGTGTCAAATTAAAAGACCTGCATCTGGCGAACCGAACTTGTCCTTGGACACTCCCGGCACTAAAAGCCATACGCCATTTAATTTCAATGCAATACACTACATATAAACAAATAATTCATATTAACAATCTACAGTATATCCTCCATACATTGGACAAAGAATAATTATCCACCATTGTGAAATATTTCATTTTAGCTACGTAAAAATCAACAAAACGAATATACTGTAAGTAATCTACAAACTGGTGCCCAGTCGTCAGAAGATAAACTACCGTTTCATCGGTCATTCTAGGGCACCGCGATGCGCGATCTGGGGGCTTTCATCAAACCCCAACTCTCAAAGTGGTGATCTCTTCCTACTAGAATAATCCTCTCTCCCAAGAGTTCGTTCTATTTTACCAGTGAAGATTATCGTCAACGATATAATTATTTGTGCGCGAATATTTTAAAACATGCATAACACTGAGAAAGTGGCTCGATTTACAAATAATAATAATAATAACAGTAATAATAATAATAATAATAATAATAATAATAATAATAATCCGAACATTTACCCGAAATGTGAGTGGAGATACGCAAATGAAAAGCGGTATTTAGGATGTCTATACATACCAGGATTAAACTTCTGTATCTCTGATTGGAACATACAGTGGCTCAAAAATGTATTGGTCTGTCGAAATATGCTACACGTGAGGACGAGGAATCGAAGGGAATGATGATCAAAATTGTCATACACTAGAATCATTGATTATTTATCATCTTGTGTAACATGTACATTGTAAGAAAAACACAATCCTTCCATATCCATATAACTAAAACACCGTAACTTAAAATCATTTTTACTTGCCACCAAAAAAAGGTATTGGTCTGAATTAACATTACGCAGTTTCTTGATCATTCGTGAACGTTTCAGTACTTAGTAGGTCCTCCTTTCCTCTTTATAATCTCAGCTAACCTATTTGGCACCGATCTTACCAAGGTTTTCGTAGTTTCCCTTGGTATGTTATTCCATTCGGTCAGCAAGGCTTCTTTCAGGTCAGCTTTGTTTGATATTGCATGTTTCTTCAAGTGTTGCTCTAAATAATGCCACAAATTCTCGATGGGGTTGATGTCGGGAGATTGTGGTGGAGTTTCCATCCAACGCGGTGTATTATGTAACAGCCATAGCTTCGTGTTCACGGCTGTGTGTTTGGGGTCATCTTGCTTAAACGTATATTTTGCTAAGAGTCCCATTTTTTGTTCATCTGATGGAAGATGTGTCTTGAGAATGTTAATGTATGCTTTGGGATCCATAGTCCCTTCAATAAAGGCTAATACACCTACACCATTCGCACTCATGCAACCCCACACCATCACGGAATGGTGAGGATCAAGCTTTGTTAACTGTTTAGAGGGCCGGAAGTGTCGTTCTAGGGAGGGTGGTTCCTTTTTTCCTCGCCGTAGGGGGGTGGGCGACGACGACACGGCCGGTCAGTAGTTATAGGGGTGGCGTCTCACATGTGGATTGGTTTCCGCCTGTGTGAGGGGTCACAAAACTAAGTTAGGATATTTAGAGTGAAGGTAGTTATAGCGGTGGCGCTTACATGTGGCCCGGTTTTCCGCCCATGTGAGTGTCCACATAGTAGATTTAGTTATTTTTTTATTTTTTTGCTTTGTAACGCGGACATGTATTTCAGCAGAAAGCCTGTAATGTCCATCGTCAATAAACTACTTAAGTAAAAGAATTACCGTTAACCGGAGCCAATTAAATGCCGAGAGTCTACAAAGAATAGTGTAAATAGCAAGTAACGTAAACATTGTAACAAAGAGGGGGCTTCAATTGGAAAATACTTTCCGTATCCAAAATTTCACACGCACTAATCGAGTTTCGGACTGTGACTACAGTGGTGAAAAGCCAGTGGTTTTGCCACTGTTACCATATCACCCCCATATCCCCGCCAACCAACACACACAAACTTTTACGCTTTAAAATATCACGTCCAAATGGTATGTCACAAAAGCACACCCCAATCTCTCATGTAATTAGTGAAGTGTATCCATAATATTTCGGCACTGTCTTGACAGCTTAGTATAAAAGCTATTAGCATCCATGGAGGACGTCGGTGGCGAAATAAAGAACGTAATATCGTGGCAAGGAAGCTTATAGATAGGGTGGTTTAAAAAATAAACCGTTTCCCCTCTAAATCACAAGAATTATGAAGAAGAAATAAAGCTACTTTCGGTGCTCTTAGAGCCTAAAAGAAATATTGGCCGTGGTAGGTGAATTGTAATCCACTGGAATGATTGCAACAAATATGAAGAATTTCCTTGATCTTCATACCAAAGTGCTCACATACTCCAAGCAAGAGAGAGTGCGAGAAATGGAGAATAACATCGATGAAAACCAGTACGATTTTGGACTGCATGAAGTTTGTCAGCACTACATTTTCAGCATGTGCTGAGTTATGGAGAAATGCTGCAAGGGGAGTAGTTCGTAATGCTCGTGTTTTTAGACCTATAATAGGTACGCCATACGGAAAATAAGATTATGACCGAAATGAAAGATCTCTGGATCAAAGACGGGTTATCACAGGCAAGGAAAGGTACTTACTTACCTTGACAATCAGTCTCCAGTGACGGTTGGTAGAATTAAGTTCTTGGTTCAATTTGTAGTCGCAATGGTTAAAAAAGGGCGTAACTTTTTACACCCTGCATATGTATAGTTTACACAGATCCTAAAATGGCAGGGTGGAAACGATGAAAGCATTTGCGTTTATATTGATATCCTAGTCCAAGGGTCGTTGCTCTAGGGAGCAGGATCTACTTGCTCCGCTCGTGACGGCTGGCTATCGAGGGAGAACGGAGCACCAGACAGACTTCATGCATACAGTGGTGGTACACGGAGATAATGCTGCCATAAAAAATCGTCGCTTCTTATATCTTTCTTGGAGTATGGCCCGTGTGGAACTAACTGAATATATATTACGGAGCATACGAGTATGACAGGACCAGAAAATTATTCGCAGATAAAGCAATGAATGTAGTATGTTTACAAACTGAAGTATCAGCGCACTTATGTCAAGAAAATGCAATGTATGTTGTTTACAGATTCTTCCTGAAGGAACATACATTTTAAAAAGTTGGTATTGGTGACTATGAAAGCAAAGAAACAAACTAAACAAACAAATTAAAATTCAGTTTTGGTGTTCATCTTCTATATCGGACCTTTGGGCTCCGATTCAGATGTGTTATGAATCTTTGGTACTATTGTTTGCGTACTGGCAAGTTGCAATGCACAATTTAGTTCTAGATCGATGAGCCTACTTATGTGCCTAGATATACAAACAGAACAGGTGTTTGCACTTATGGATCCGATCATGCTTAACATATCTGCATTATGTATGTGCAATCTAGGGGTTCTCTTTTGCGGAATATCAGTATAAAAATCAGTGTGTTTATACTTATTTAACTATCGTACTGTCACTCAAACAGCTCTAGCTTCGGTACGCATGAGTTCACGAACTTCCCCCTCCGTTCCTCAACTCAGCTGCCCCCACCCCTGCTACCAAGCACTGAACAGACTGGTTCCGAAGGGATTTCGCTCTGGATATTCGATGCCTGTCCCGGTCATGGAATATTGTGTTGAAATCTTTCAAAGCATTGTCTTGGAATTTAATAAGAAACAAAGATTAAGATATCAAAAAGTCAGCCGGGCTGAGTGGCTCAGGCGGTTGAGGCGCTGGCCTTCTGACCCCAATTTGGCAGGTTCGATCCTGGCTCCGTCCGGTGGTATTTGAAGGAGCTCAAATACGTCAGCCTCGTGTCGGTAGATTTACTGGCACGTAAAAGAACTTCTGCGGGACTAAATTCCAACACCTCGGCGTCTCCGAAAATCGTAAAAGAAGTTAGTGGGACGTAATGCAAAATAACATTATTTTATTATCTATATATATAAAATAACTTGTCCTGACTGACTGATTCATCATCGCCGAGCCAAAACTACTGGACATAAAGAAATGAAATTTTGGGGATTTATTCATATTAAGATGTAGGTGCTCGCTAAGAGAGGATTTTTGGATATTCCTTCGCTAAGGGGGTGAAAAGGGGGGTGAAATTTTAAAATGAGTGTATCTATATCTCAAAACTTTAAATGTTTACAGATGTAAAAATTGGTATTTAGAATCTTACTTAAAAATAAGGAAACACGTATTTTTTTGTTTTCAGACAATCCCAATAGGAGGGGTGAAAAAGGGTGAAAATGGGGAAAATGGGTTGAATGCCTTTAATCAGGATACCGGTACTTATATCTCAGAAACTGAAGATATTACAGACCTGAAATTTGGTACTTTTGATCTCTTTTAAAAATAAAGAAACACGTATTTTTTTGTTTTTGGAAAATCCAATTAATGGGAGGGTGAAAAGGGGGGTGAATTTTTAAAATGAGTGTATCTATATCTCCAAACTTTTAAAGTTTGCAGATGTAAAATTTGGTATTTAGAATCTTCATTAAAAATAAAGACACACGTATTTTTTTGTTTTCGGAAAATCGCAATAGGAATCGTGAAAAGGGGTGAAAAAGGGGTTGAATGCCTTTAATGAGGCTACTTATATCTCAGAACCTGAAGATATTACAGACCTGAAAATTGGTGTTTGGGATCTCTTTTAAAAATAAAGAAACACATGTTTTTTTGTTTTTGGAAAATCCAATTAATGGGGGGTGAAAAGGGGGTGATTTTTTAAAATGAGTGTATCTATATCTCAAAACTTTCAAAGTGTATGGATGTAAAAATTGGTATTTAGAATCTCCTTTAAAAATAAAGGAACACGTATTTTTTTGTTTCCTGTAAATCCTAATAGGAGGGGTGTAAAAGGGTGAAAAATGGGTTGAATGCCTTTAATGAGGATACTTATATTTCAGAACCTGAAGATATTACAGAACTGAAAATTTGTATATGGGACCTCCTTTAAAAATAAAGAAACACGTATTTTTTAGTTTTTGGAAAATCCAATTAATGGCTGTTAAACAGGAGTGACAAATTGGGGTGAATTTTTTGAAAGACTATATCTACAGAATATCTTGGAAACGTAAAATGTTACAGACGTAAAAAGTGGGTGTTTGGAATCTCCTGTAAATGTAAGGAAACATAGGTGATTTGTTTTTGGAAACTCCACTTATGGGGAACTCAAAAGGGGTGAAATTTTAAAATGAGAATTTTTACAATATATCTAAAAAAACTTAACATGTTACAGAAGTGAAAAATGGTATTTTTATCTCTATTAAACATAACGAATCGTGTATTTTTAGTTTTCGGAAATACCACTTTGGTGGTGGGGGGTGGGTAAAAGTGACTGAAAATGGTGTTGAATTCTTTTAATTAGGCTACTGATATCTCAAAAATGAAGATATTACAGACGTGAAATTTGATATTTGCAATCTGCTTTAAAAGTAAAGAAAGACGTATTCTCGGAAAATCCAATGAAGGGGGGGGGGGGGGGGGTGAAAGAATGAAAATTTAATTGACTTAATTGTATGAGAATGCATACATCTAATAAAAACTAAAGTTGTTACAGACGTGAAAATTCGTATTTCGATCTCCTTTAAAAACAAAGAAAAACGCGTTTTGGTGGGGAAACCATCTTGGAGGGTGGGAGTGTAAAGGAGTTGAATTCCTTTCATGAGGACACAGAAATCAAAAACTGAAGAAGTTAGAGTCGTGATAATTGGTATTTAGAAGATCTTTTACTATTAAAGAAACAAGTATTTTTTGCGGGAAAATTCACTTAGGGGGGGGGGGGGAGTAGTGTGAAATGAAGTGAAAAAAGTAAATTATTTTTATGGGGATACTTATATCTCAAAACTGAAGGCAATAGACGTGAACATTGGTGTTTGGAATCACCTTTAAACATAAAGAAACAAGCCTTCTTTTAACTTTTTTTGAAGCGGGGGGGAGGGGTGGCGGTAAATAAACTTAACGGCGGTGGGGTGTAGAAGGAGGTGAGACCTATTTATTTTACTGTTCTTAATGTACTTATAAGTATTCTCCGTTGCTCAGGCGGCAGCGCGCCGGACTCTCACAGCTGGGTTCCGTGGTTCAAATCCCGGTCACTCCATGTGACATTCGTGCTGGAAAAAACGGAGGCGGGACAGGTTTTTCTCCGGATACTCCGGTTTTCCCTGTCATCAGCCATTCCAGCAACACATAATAGTAATAATAATAATAATAATAATAATAATAATAATGTTCCGGACCGTCGTCAGATGTGCGGACCGCGGTGGAAACGGCTCCTGGACGGGTAATGACTAAGAATGCAGTCCGGCCGCGGGTTCAGTGCCGCCAAAGCACCCAATATGACACCACGCAGGATCTTCTGAAGGATTTTATACATATTAAAATGATTATAGGAAAATATGGCAAAGATTTACGGATCCAACTGACCGGGAGGAATAGCTGAGCCTAGCCCGGGAAGGACGAAATTGATTACTGGAAAGGAAGATTGAAAAATGGGAGGAAACGTGCCGTAATCTAATAGAAAACGAGTCAGATCGGGAATTTTGGTGGATTCTCGCAGAAAACGAGTCAGATCGCGAATTTCGGCGGATTATATATCTAAAACAATAAGCATTCAATTGTAAATTTCAGTATAATACCGTAGCGAAGCACGGGTATCTTGCTAGTTATTAATATTATTATAAAAAGTCAACATATCAAGAACGAAAACAATATAGGTTGCAATAGAATCTAAGAAAATTAAATGCCAAGTAATCTCTTACCAATTAAAGGGTAAGTAAGTAAACTCGTGTCCTCATCCCGAGGTGGTGCACACCTCCAATGGAGGTGAACTGCATGTACAATTTCAAACACATACCAGCCCTCCTGCCATTCTTAAATTTCTGGCAGTACCGGGAATCGAACCCAGGCCCCCGAGGACGGCAGCTAATAACACTAACCGTTACGCTACGGAGGCGTAACAAATATAAAACGAAATTCCAAGTGCGATCAAGGCAATTGAGAAACTTATAAATGCGATCAAGGCAATTGAGAAAGTAGCCGAATATCGTTATAGTAACAACAACAACAACAATAATAATATGTCCGCCTCTGTGGTGTAGTGGTTAGCGTGATTAGCTGCCACCTCCGGAGGTCCGGGTTCGATTCCCGGCTCTGCCACGAAATTTGAAAAGTGGTACGAGGGCTGGAACGGGGTCCACTCAGCCTCGGGAGGTCAACTGAGTAGAGGTGGGTTCGATTCCCACCTCAGCCATCCTGGAAGTGGTTTTCCGTGGTCTCCCACTTCTCCTCCAGGCGAATGCCGGGATGGTATCTCACTTAAGGCCACGGCCGCTTCCTTCCCTCTTCCTTGTCTATCCCTTCAAATCTTCCCATCCCCCCTCAAGGCCCCTGCTCAGCATAGCAGGTGAGGCTGCCTGGGCGAGGTACTGGTCATTCTCCCCAGTTGTATCCAGCGACCCAAAGTCTGAAGCTCCAGGAGACTGCCCTTGAGGCGGCAGAGGTGGGATCCCTCGCAGAGTCCGAGGGAAAAGCCAACCCTAGAGGGAAAACAGATTAAGATAGAAGAAGAATAATATAATAATAATACAGAAGGCCTGAGTGGTTCAGACGGTGAAGGTCCTGGCTTTCTGCAAGTTAGCAGGTTTGATCCTGGCTCAGTCCGGTGGTATTTGAAGGTGCTCAAATACGTCAGCCCCGTGTCGGGGTGTTTACCGCCAAGTAAAAGAACTGCGGGACAACAATTCGGCATCTCGGCGTCCCCGAAAACCGTAAAAGTACTTAGTGGGACGTAAACCCACAACAGTATTATTATTATTATCATTATATCATTAATCCTGTACATTTACTTTTCTTGAAATCTACGCGGTAATAAGTCCTTTATTGATGTAGTCCATAATGTACTCATGTCCGTTGTAAATCAACAAAGACTTCCAATGCTGTAGAAAAATTATCAGCGGTTAAAACACGGACCACTAGATGTCACAAGATATCAACTGTATCAATGAACTCTATAGGCATTTATCTATTTATCTTTTTACTGGGTGGGCCTTCCCCTGCCCTGCTTCTGCGTTCCAACCCTCCTTGGGCCTCCGTGCAAGTGTCACTGTTAAGGCGGGATTCCACTGACGCAACATTTGGGCGACATGAAGCATGCGACAGTGAAGCATGCTGCAGTCGACTTTCAATTGAAGAAACACGGCACGACATATAGCGTGCGGCTGTGTGGCATGAGACATGTTGCCATCTGTCGAACACTCTCTGGTGCCGCATCCCTCAAAAGTATGCTTGTCGAACAGTGTCGCCCGGGATCCAAGAGTGTGCGGATCGGTGCTACAATTTCCGTGCGACAAGATGAAGTGGGCTATTAAAAACACTGCGAATTTAATTGGGGATTGTCACAATGCTCCGGAACTGCGGAATGTAACATTGAGCGATTATAAAAACAGTAGAAAAGAAAGCATACGTTAAAACGGCCCCCCAAAAAATATGACTGCAGTGTCCACGAACAGAAGAAAATATAAAAAATGCGTTCAGCTTTCCACCGAGAGCATAAAAAATTCAGAAAATGAAAATTGGCGTTGCTTCTCCATTGAAAGGAAATCTGTGGTTCGCGTATAATCTACTTACCTTTCTTCTTGACATCGATGCTCCAAACGTCAGGTGACAATGAGGAACGTGAGGTGAATTGATTTTATGGTAGTTTTCCTCTAATAAATGAAATAAGTTAACTGCTTATGAACTTTTGTAAATAAAACTGTGATATATTCAATGCCCACCGGTCTGAGTGGCTCAGACGTTTGAGGCGCTGGTCTTCTGACCCCAACTTGGCAGGTTCGATCCTGGCTCAGTCCGGTGGTATTTGAAGGTGCTCAAATACGTCAGCCTCGTGTCGGTGGCACTTAAAGGAATTCTTGTGGGCCTAAATTGCGGCACCTCGGCGTCTTCGAAAACCGTAAAAGTAGATAGTGGGATGTAAAACCATTATTATTATTATTATTATTATTATTATTATTATTCAGTTTCTGGTTTTATCCTTATCAGTACTGGCAATAGTTTGCACTAGAAATAAATAAATTAGAGATAACTATTAAAATAGAATTTAATGACATCATAGTACTAACTACAACAACAATAATAATAATAATAATAATAATAATAATAATAAACTTGGCAGGTTTGATTCTAACTCAGTCCGGTGGTATTTGAAGGTGTTCTAGTAGACCTACGTCAGCCTCGTGTCGATAGATTTACTGGCACGTAAAATAACGCCTGCTGCACTAAATTCCGGCACCTCGGCGACTCAGAAAACCGTAAAAGTAGTTCGTGGAACTTGAAGCCAATAACATTATTGTACAAGAACAATAATAATAATAACAACAACAACAACAAACAACGAACAATAATAATAATAGTAATAATAAATTCTACATATCAGTATAGTATGGCATTTCCATGCCTATCGATTTCTCGTAAATAGTCGTTTAATAGCATAACAACAAATGGTTCTCTTTTCCACACAGTTAACGCACAACAATTAATCTACTTTTTATTCGGATATTCTTCGCCGCTACTCTAATTACGCAGTCTTCCAACACTGTTTCATCAGTCTTTTTCTTCCTCACTATGTCTACTTATCGCCGACCCCGTGGTGTAGGGGTAGCGTGCCTGCCTCTTACCCGGAAGCCCCGGGCCCGATTCCCGGCCAGGTCAGGGATTTTTACTTGGGCCTGAGGGCTGGTTCGAGGTCCACTCAGCCTACGTGATTAGAATCGAGGAGCTATCTGACGGTGAGATAGCAGCCCCGATCTAGAAATCCAAGAATAACGACCGAGAGGATTCGTCGTGCTGACCACACGACACCTCATAATCTGCAGGCCTTCGGACTGAGCAGCGGTCGCTTGGTAGGCCAAGGCCCTTCAAGGGCTGTAGTGCCATGGTATTTTTGTCTACTTATTGTCATAGTTGCCACGAGTTATCTTTCATTCTCCTAGTATAACTGTAAGGGGGTAAAAAAAATCAGAATAGGGTTAGGATATTCTGCTTAAAGCTAATACATTTTAGTTTTTTAAAATGCCATTAAATTCCAGTGAACAAGAAGTTTCTAAATCTTCCCGTACCTCTAGACATACAGATTCTGTCATGGTACACGACCTTCACTGACAAAGTACTCCAAAAAATCATCACTAATGGCTTTCGCCTCTTGAAAATTCCGACGTGGTTTGTTTGCCAAGGGCTCTATGCCTTATCAGCTTGGATCACTCCGCGCCATGCACATTTCCGGGATGATTCGTGAGATGATAGGTTGAGAAATTCGAAACAAGGAAGTATAGCTGTCACCAGCCGGTCAAAGTCGAGTGAGGAACTGTTGTCTTGGTTGCCTTGATGGAATAACGTTTGTAATTGGCGACAAGTCTCCACAAGTGACGCATGCTACACCCGACAACACCTGTAGCATACCACATCTTTTGTGCCCGACTGACAACAAGCCGCTTGCTACAAAGAGCAACATTTGTTGCCAGCCGCATGCTCCATGTCGTCCAAATGTTGCCTCAGTGGAATCCCGCCTTATTAGACATACCCAAGCTTAGTAATTTCCTGGAACGTTTGGTGCTCCGTGCAAGTGTCACAACTTCCCGTAGCGTAACGGTTAGCATTATCAGCCGCCGTCCTCGGAGGACCGGTTCGATTCTCGGTATTGCCAGAGATTTAAGAATGGCAGGAGGGCTAATAGGCGGTTAAAATGGTACATGCAGCTCACCTCCGTTGGGGGTGTGTCTGAATAGAGCTGCAACGCCTCGGGACGAAGACATGAGTTTACTTTAGCGAGAATGATTGGTAGTACAAACTGGCAGTACAAACTAGCAAGAAGATATTCACGGTGAAGAGGTAAAGGCTGGGCAGATGGCTATTGCTTCGCCTGATGTTCCTTTAATTTTAGTAAGACGTGGGTTGTAGCTCACTGATAGCTTCTATTCATTGATATATGTTAGGGTGTGA
Organism: Anabrus simplex; assembly: GCF_040414725.1. Classification (NCBI taxonomy): domain Eukaryota; kingdom Metazoa; phylum Arthropoda; class Insecta; order Orthoptera; family Tettigoniidae; genus Anabrus; species Anabrus simplex. The sequence continues at coordinate 490,438,208 of NC_090266.1, forward strand.
ATGATAGAACATAGCCTTCAGCTGGAATAGACACGTTCGTAAGCATTCGTCGTTCGTGTCAGAACAGGAGAATTCTGCCCATAGTGAGGGCGGAAATTAAAAATAAAGTTCGATGTAATTTTCCAACACAATCTGAGAACTGCCGTGCAGTTTCGCCGTCTTGTCGAAAGACTATACTATAATTTATGAACCAATCGCCACTTCGTCGGGCAGAACGAAAGGAAGCCCGAAAAATGTTTCCGGTCGTCCCATCATTTCAGTGAACTACCTCCCACCCCACGACGGGGGCGCCGGAATACACTGGTACCGGTGTGCTATTGCGCTCTTCTGCTAGTCTTGTTAGTGATTTTAATTTTGATTAGTGAATTTTGAATGGTTACTTTGTGTGGTTTTAATTTTAAAATAATCGTTGACGTGGAGTTACGGTAGTGATTTCGAATTCAGGTTCCTAGGATGTAATTGAGTTTAAGTGATAGTAGAGTTATAGTGCGGTATTTAGATTGATTTAAGGTTACTGATGGTTCAGTTTGCCCTTTAGTGGACAGTACACTTGGTGAGCGTATGGCTGACAGTATTCGAGAGTAAGTAGGCATGGTCAGCACCTGGATGGGCAATTACCCAGGACTACCAGATACCTTGCCCGATGTTGCTTAATTCAAGGGCATCATGAGCTCATACAGCTGTCTTCATGGTAAGACTTGGGAGTCTATATCGAAGATATTAGTGGCATTAGTTTGTAGATTGTTAGAAGCGCGTTTTGTGAGGCAGTGGTTGTCTGACACGGCTGAGAGGAGCGGACTGCAGAAGTTTAGATGAGAGGGAGGTAATTTTGTTCAAACTGTTAACATAAATTCAGATTCGAAAGTGGGTAGTAGTAATCACGGATCATATCTTAATAGGGTGTTACTGGATTTAGTTTGGTGTGGGTGGAAGATGTGGGTGCTTAGCTTGGATTTTGTAGTATATTATCAGGATGTGTTTATGTAGTCTATTTATAGCGTCCCTTCGGTCGGTTTCATACTGGCGTAGATTACGTATGAGGTGGTTAGGTTGGCTGTTGTGCGATTGCGTAGTTGAGAATGGAGGGTACCTTTTGTTCGGTTATGGACTTGACAGGTGGATCGGATGCGGTATTTAAATGCCAGAAATTGTACCCTGTTTTGTATACGCTGTAGTTTCAATATGTTAGTTTCTCAGCGGGAGTCTAAAGCTGGGATTACATACAGTATTATTCGAATGAATGTAGTGTAAATGATTTTTACGTTCTCCGATGATAATGTACTATATATGTGCATGAGGGTGTAGAGCATAAGTATGTAAGTCTTTGCCCTTTGTACTGTGTTTTATGCGTGTTTGGTTAGTGTTAAGCCGAGTGCCGAGAGCGACCCCGAGGTACGTGTGATTGTTGACATATTCGATGTTATGATTGTTGAATGGTGTTGTGAGGGGTGTCTATCGTTTGGCGGAATGTACGGCTTCCGTTTTAGTGGTATTTGCCTTGATTTTCAACTTAGTTAGCCAGGGTTCGAAGTATGTTAAGTGTTCTTGGACATAGTGTGTGACTATGTCTGGATCCCTGCTTTTAGCCAGAACGGATGTGTCGTCGACGTAGATGGCCGTGGTGATGGTTGTGTGTGAGGAATGCCGTTAATATATGCTAAAATAGGATTGAGCCGACAGTACTGCCTTGGGGAACACCGGCGTGAATATTCTGGGGTCTGATTTTACGTTATTTACTGTGGTGAAAGTTTTACGGTTTGTTAGGTATTGATTTTGAATTTTGATATAAGTTGGTTGGAGGTTTAATGTTATTAGTTTGTATATTAGGTTTAGGTGGTGGACACGGTCGAAAGCCCGGCTATAGTCGAATGGTGGAATCCCTGTGCTATGTACCGAGTAGTTTATGAGTGAAAGAGCGGTTTTGCCTGAAGACATATTTGCTCGTTAATTAATTTATTATTAATGGGTTGTACTATTTGGGAGTAAATTAATCTTCCGAGTACTTTCGAGATTATACTGAAGAGGCTGATAGGCCTGTAGTTTTCGGGTAGCCTGCGATTTTTACCTGGTCTCGGGAAGCAAAGAATTTAAGCTGTTTTCCACTAATGTGGAAAGTATTCGAATATTAGGATACTGTTGAAGATATATATATATATTTTGCAAGTTGCTTTACGTCGCACCGACACAGATAGGTCTGTCTTATGGCGACGATGGGACAGGAAAGGCCTAGGAGCCTGAAGGTACAGCCCCAGCATTTGCCTGGTGTGAAAATGGGAAACCACGGAAAACCATCATCAGGGCTGCCGACAGTGGGGTTCGAACCCACTATCTCCCGGGTGCGAGCTCACAGCTGCGCGCTCCTAACCGCACGGCCATCTCGCCCGGTGTTGAAGATGTTTGTGAGAAGGTTTATCATTTATCAGTTAGGTATTGAATAACGAGTCATCTACGGGAGCAGTTTTTAACGACATTTTAAATTTCTTCTTGTTTAAATGGGAGATCTGGGAATGCATGGTGAGTGTTTTAAGTTTTTAGTAGTTTATAGGGTGTAATTATCACATTGTTGGTTTACGAAGTCGTTGTTTTGTTTACATTTGCCTTTTAGTGTGGAGGCAAGTTGGGGTTTATCTGTGTGGCGGTGCCACCGTTGGGTTTATTTATTGGGGAATTTGTCGCTCAGAATTAGTAAATATTTTAACGGTTATTATTATATTTAATTTTATTGAGTTTGTTTTCCTTTGATTGTTACGATGTTTGATTAATTTTCTATTTAGTTTTAGAATGGAGACTATTAAATTCAATTTAAGCTTGAAGGGATTTGGTGCGCTGGTATTTGGTCCTCACGGAGTTTTTCTTTTTCATGTATTAATTGGATGAGGCAGTATCGAAGTGTGTTTGTTGTGGCGGAAGACCGGGGTTGGGTGCTTGCCTTTGCGGCCGTGAGTAAAATGAAAATCCACCGGATCAGGAATGGAATGTATGAAGCCCACACGTAGCGGCGAGGATAGGAACTGTGCCGCCTGCCGAAGTCTGCTGCACTCCTCTGGGGCAATGGTTAATGACTGATAGATGAAATAAAATGGCGTATGGCTTTTCGTGGCGGGAGTGTCCGAAGACATGTTCGGCTCGCCAGGTGCAGGTCTTTCGATTTGACTCCCGCAGGCGACCTGCGCATCGTGATGAATACGAAATGATGATGAAGACGACACATACACCCAGCCCCAGTGAAATTAACCAATGATGGTTAAAATTCCCGACCCTATAGGGAATCGAACCCGGGACCCCTGCGACCAGAGGCCAGCACGCTAACCATTTAGCCATAGAGGCAAGTTTGGGGTTTATCTGTGTGGCGGTGCCACCGTTGGGTGAAATTAAATTATATGATATATTGGAGAGTGTTGCTGGAAAGAAAGATGAGCGAGAAAACCGGCTTCTACTTTGTCCAGCACTCGCTTGGAGTGAATGGGATCTGCACCACGGAACCCAGCGATGAGAGGCCGGCGCGCTACCGCCTGAGCCACGGAGGTACCTCGTGAGGTGAATATTGTAATAACTTTATCTATTTGGTGAATGCTGTTGAGATCGGGTATGCGGGTTGCATCCTGCAGGAGTTCCAGCTGTCAAACGTATTCTTTGCAGTCTATCCGTGCTGTGGGTGCGTTTGTAGGTGTCTATGGTCAGGCTGTGTCTTGTTTTTGAACAGTGTGATATCTACTGTGTCTTCATAGAGTACATTGTTTCTTGTATAGTAGGAAGTGGGTTGTAGAGGTCCTATTACGATGCAGGTATTTTGTAGGCTGCGGTTACAGTCTAATATATACAGTCGCGAAGCTCTAATAAGAGGAAGGTTCATCCACTTGATAGCTGGAGCGACACTAGCACCTCTAGCGGCGAGGTAGAGGCAACTTGATAGCAGACAACAGGGAACGAATTACCACTACAGTACACTACACTAAATATTTCGATATTATCCTCGAACTCCTCATCGAAATAACTTGTTTGACATCCTCCACTATTTCATAAGGATTACAATAACTTTGTCAGGACATTATTTGCATGACTGGTTCAGAAGTTATGACCATCTTAGACTGTAGTGGTAATTCGTTCCCTGTTGTCTGGTAGTAAGTTGCCTCTACCTCGCCGCTTGGAGCGCTGTAGTCACATGGGATGAAAAATATCATCAGAGCTTCGCGACTGTATATATTAGACTGTGCTGTGGTTTCGGAGTTTGTTTCCGTGGTTGTTAAAAGCTGTGCTGTGCCAGTCTGTGTGTTTCGAGTTTAGGTCACCTGCGATGAGTACGTGTTCCTGGTCGAGTACAATGTCAATGTCCTGCGTTCGTGGTTTTTTTACTCGGTTGGGGGTAAGCTGAGATGAGTGTTAATGTAATGTGATTGTCGTCTACTTGTATAGCTGTGGCCTCGATGTTTGTTGATTCTGGTACGAAAATATCCGTGTGGGGAATTTTTCGCTTAATTGCGATTGGAGTTTCCTCACCCCTCTCCCCGCCGACTTCCTGGTCGATCAGTTCTACAGATTAAGTAATTAGGTAGACTAAACCTCTTCTCTTGCATTGTAGTCTCCTCGACTTGCATGGCGTCGACGTCATGATCATGAATGTATTTTATCGGTTCTGTTCGTCTGGCGGGGTCGTTAAGGCCGTTGGCATTTCAGTTTGAGATGTTTAGTTGTTCGCTATGCATGTTAGGGGGAGATTATCGATGGTCTGTATTATCGGTTGTGTCCCATTTGCCATCACAGCAAAATTTGTCCCATTTGCGATCACACCCATTACAGTGGAAAAAAAGAATGTGAAATTATCAGCAACCTATCAAGGTCTTCCAACGTCCATGCAGCAGGGGGACTGCTAATTGGGGTGCACTCCATGCAACCGTGTGATAAGGATTCTCCCGACCCGTCCCCTCTCCATTGAACGTTTTTTTGAGGTAATATTAGTCTATAGTTTTTAACATACTGTAATTATTCCAGCTGTAGACATCCATCATTGATGTAGCTTTTGTTGTTATCTGCGTGCTTACTTACGATATGTAGGTCATTGAGACGAAGAGAGGCAAGCCTTGTGCTTTATATTATGGATACCTTTACAGAAATTTACGGAAAAGTCAGGGAAGTATGGTGACGCGGGTGTTTTCCTTTTTATCGCTGGCTTTATGTCGCACCGACACAGATAGGCCACAACACTAGTTGCAAATCGAGGATTGTGGCGACGTTTAATAAATTCACAGAGGCTTGCAGACTGAACACTGAAAGGCATAACAGTCTATAATGATAATATATGTATGTATATAGGTGAAAGAAGGCTGAGTGGCCGCGCGTTTTAACGCGCTATGGCTATGAAGCCAAGCTCTGCATTCGGGAAAGCCGTGGGTTCGAACCCCATCATCGGCTGTTCTCAGAATGGTTTTGGGTGGTTTAATATTTTCACTTCCAGGCAAGTGCCGGTACAGTTCCTATCCACAGGCCAGAACTGAATCCCCCCGCCCCCTTACCCAATTTCATTCACCATGACATTTCATCTTCATTAGCTCCTCAACTGAGATTGGCGTCAGGAGGGGCATCCTGTCGTAGAAACATGCCGTATAAATTAATCTCATCTCATCCCCGACCCGGTATTAAGAAACGAGACTAAGGGGTAGGCATACATACAGATAGATAAAAGTAGTCAAATAATATTTTGAGCAGCTGTTTGCTAAATGTGTCAGTATGAATATTTGAACAGTTTGAGCAGTATTTAAGCAGTAATTTACTAGTGTGCCCTACTGCATAAAAATGTGTAAGTTAACTGCTAAGTTTGAAATGAAATATAATTGCTTAAAAAAAGAGCTCTGTCGAAGAAGCAAAGTGTTACAGCAAAATCCTTTGTTTTGAAATTGGAAAGTGTAAAATTCAACGGTTTTAATAAGCCTATCCTTTGACCTAATTCTTAAAACACATTTAACCGCCTTTACACCCACAACCATCTGTTAACTCTAAATAAAAGGTTCATTTGAGTCCTTTATATTCTCTGTCAGTCCCGGTATTGACGCATCCAGTATTCGAGGGATAGTTGGTTTGAAACCCACTGTCAGCAGCCCTTAAGATGGTTTTCCATTTTCACGTCAAGCAAATTCTGGGGCTGTACCTTAATTATATATATAGCTATTGTTTTACGTCACGACGATGGGACAGGAAAGGGGTAGGACTGGGAAGGAAGCGGCTGTGGCCTTAAGGTACAGCCCCAGCATTTGCCTGGTGTGAAAATGGGAAACCACGGAAAACTGTATTCAGGACTGCCGACAGTTGGGTTCGAACCCACTATCTCCCGAATACTGGATAATGGCGCACATAAGCGACTGCAGCTATCGTGCTCGGTCCGAATAAGTCAATGCTATTATGTAATTTAATTGGAAGCAGTTCTTTTGAAATGAAGACTGCTAAAGAAACCTTGATTAAATTATTTTTCAATGACCCGTATTATTGTAATATCGAATAAATAGTTAACATATAACACATATAGCCTATTACTATAGTTATCAACTTCTCTCTCTTTGAAGTTGTCCAGTTCGTCAAAAAGTGGAATCACTTCATGGCAAACTTCATTCCACATTTGAAGCCTTTTATTTTATTTGAATAGTCTGTCGTTCGTTAATCCCACTGTCAAGGACGATTTTGTATTTCTATTATTAACTTTTTAGTATCTATGAATGGAACCGACATTTTGAAACGAAATCTTCAAACTTGTAGCTCATATGTTGACCGTCTGAACGAGCTAATCTGATTCAGTGAGCTTCCGGTCGCCCAGAGTGGACGTCATTTCAGGCCGGTTGACAGCAGCCTGCTGTTGACGAGAGTGGACGGAGGTTGCGCCACACGATGAGTCTCGTGTGAACGCTACCGGCCTTTCTCTACACATCTGGTGTAGGGTTGGGCACTATGTCCCTGTTTCGGCACACTGTGCCGGTGCACAGTTATATTCCGCTGTTCCAGAACACCGAGTGTCAATTGTTCCGAAACATTCTCAAGCGAGCCGGAGACACTGATTCGCTGTCCCGTCAGAAGCGCCACTATGCACTGCCCTTCGCCTACTAGCTGAACTGTGCAGCGGGCGCACAACGCGGGACTGTAACTGCGTAGTGTAGAGAGAACTTCGAGAGGCAACATCACATGTTCCGCGCCAGTGGGAACTGGGAACGTGCCTGTACGGAACCTGCTGTGTGGTGTGTGCCTGTGTGTAGTTATGGCCATGGTCCAGCATAAAGCTGCAGGGAACAGTTGGAACACTGAAATTCGCGCCCAATAATCACGTTTAAAGGCTGCTTTTCGGTTAAGATTTTTCCGGTCAATATAAAATACACATAACACGTTTACAATGGCAGTGCAGGTGTTTAAAAGTAACCAATTCAAGAATATTCTCACCAGTTGAATGTATTGGCCTGTATTGTGAGTAATTAGTAAGTAATTAATATCTCGAAAATTTCCCTCAACACTTTCTCGGGGATTGACGTTAAAAATTAATTTGGACTCTAAGGAAACTTTTAAGCCCAAGAAAAATATGGGTCGTCGCATTTGAATTAAAAATATAACGGGATGAAAACATTGATGTACTTTCGTGCTCTTATGCTCTCTGCACTTTGAATTCCTTCCCTCTCAACTTCTATTTACTGTCTTCAATAACTCGAAAATTTCCCTCAACACTTTCTCGAGGATTGGCGTTAAAATTTAATTTGGACTTTTAGAAAACTTTTAAGCCCAAGAAAAATATGGGTCATCGCTTTGGAATTAAAGATATAACTGGATGAAAAAATGTTGACACTCCAGCACAGGGCGGCACACAGCCGGTATCGACAGGCAGACACAGCCAAGGCCAACTAATCTATCTAGTGCGGCCTTGGCACAGCACGTTCGGTTCAGGCACATTCCAGCTGAAGCGGAGCATGTCCTGTTGCCTCTCGAAGTTCTCTCTAGGACGCAGTTACAGTCCTGTGTCCCTTGTCCCGGCACTCTGTACCGAAACACTCCTCCTCAAGCTCCTAATGTTGCGGAACAAGTGAATGTTCCGGTCTGCCCAACCCTACTCTGGTGGAGTGGAGTGGAAAGCAGTGGACCGTGTGAAAGGGCCCTTACGGTTCATGGCTCCACACGGTAAGTTTCCGGGTTTCCTAGTCCGGCGGACCGCCAGTCATTATTGGGTGCTTTATGTAACTGTGCGTAACTGGCACAGGTATTTCATTAGATACTGTTATCACAATAGGTTACAGCTGTCCCGTAAGGGCACCTGATATTAACACCTGCTGGTACAACAGGAAGGGTAAGCAGGCTGACAATGACAGGGACTTTTATACAACCTATGACACAGCACATGCGTATAAACTCCAAAAAATACAGTCATAAAGTAGTGTGCTCTATGCATAGCATATTATTGCAACAAATAACATTGAAATAGTAATGACCTTAATCAGGATAATCGAATTGGAGACTATTCAGGTTGCCGCCTTAAACAGGCTTCCTTCGTCATTCATAATGCCTACGATTTCTATTGGTGGTCTGAGACAGCCTCGACTAATGTGCTGTTTCACTATATTGTCTGCATAAAAGAAGTCAGGGGATGGTTCTTCCTCATGCAAGGCTTCATTTCATTCAGAATTTGACCTACCTACCTCGGTTTTTAACGTAATTTAGGTCTAACATTCTCGCCACAGTATGACGATACAATTCACGTAGAGTATAATGCATTCAAAGGGAGGAATGTAACTGTTCGTTCCAACAACACTCAACTTTTCGTAGGACTGGAATGGAACCAATTCTACACAGCTAGGTCACCGGCCCCTAATGGTACGAAGTGCAACGAAATTAAACAGTTAAAACTTGTTAATTTATCCACTGACTAGAATGTAAAACGAATGATGACGAAAACAATGACTCTCTATCCAAAACAATCAGTGGATTCAATTCTCAATGCCTAGCTATCCTCTTGCCATGTCTACTACAGCTTGGAGCTAGTGTGCAAATATAAGAGAACGATTATGGTTTTTTTTTTGCTAGTGGCTTTACATCGCACCGACACAGGTCTTGTGGCGACAATGGGATAGGAAAGGCCTAGAGTTGGAAGGATGCGGCCATGGCCTTAATTAAGGTACAGCCCCAGCATTTGCCTGGTGTGAAAATGGGAAAACATCTTCTGGGCTACCGACAGTGGGATATGAACACACTATCTCCCGGATGCAAGCTCACAGCCGCACCCCTAACCGCACGGCCAACTCGCCCGGTAACGATTAAGGGATCACGCACAATGAGGATGGTAAACAAACCTCAATTTCATAAAACAGAAATAAAGGGAATATAAATTGTGAAATATAGTGTGCCATTTGACAAAAAAAAAAAAATACAGTAGTATTTGTGTCAATCTATTAACAGCGGAATAGGAACAATTACAAGATCTATGGGATATTTCCTAGATCAGTAGGCTATACCACGGAATGTGATTACAGGCATTTTAGAGAGTGAGGTGCGAACAATGGCACAAATTATGTTGCCTGTAAACCTATGCGGTTTCAGACCAAAAAGGCTGCGATGACTACAATTTCAATATATGCCAACTAAATGAAAACAGACAGTTATATATCGTAGATACAGAAAAGGTATGCCTTTGCTGGCGAGATGTAGCGTTTATAGTGCACTATACCTTCCGGTATGGGCTAAAATAAGTTTCTTACATTCATTCACCCGTCTCAGTCTCATCCTTCGCCTTAACAATATGGAAGTGACATAGGTATGAGCGATGCTAGTAATACCATTCCTTACGCAGCCAGTCCCTTGTTATAGTGTGAAAACGTCGCCCCGTAAGGTCGGTTGGTGCATGCATTTAAGTGGGCTTGGCGGACTGATACGAGGGGCGTACTATATTGTTTTACACTATTTTTTGTAAGTCCGGGTATGATTCACATTTCACTTTTGAAGGTGGTGACGTGTAACTACTATCTTGTTACACCGTTTTGTAGCAGCACGCACAGGGCCCAACAAATGCACTCGCCATAGCCATTTGATAACAACACTGCCAGCGTGGGAGCAGACAACATAGAACGCAACCGTCAGGTACAGCGTTATACGACTTGGTTCCTATGAAAAGAAGGGTGACCACTGCAGAAATTCATCGGCGCTTGGTGGCAGTCTGTGGAGAACATGCGTCGTCACGGAAAAGTTTGCAACTGGGTGGAAGGTTGGAATACAGGGCGCACATCGGTGGACAAGGGAACCAGTTTTGGAAGGAATGTGACTGTCAACACCAGCCGACATTGCGCGGGTCGATCAGGCCATCCAAGGAAACAAATGCATCACAGTTACGGAAATGGAGGCAGCCACGGGAATTAGCCGGAACACACTGCAGCGGATTGTGCACGGCCACTTACAGTTGGGGAAAGTGTCTTCCACGTAGGTGCCTAGACTCTTGTCTGCAGACGAAAAGCAGAGGCGTGTGGACGCGTGCAGAGAACTTTTACAGCGCCATGACCAAGATCCAGCAGACTTCATGGCTAGGCTTGTGAATGGTGATGAGACATGGCTCCATTACCATGAGCCACAAACGAAACAACAATCGATGCAACGGAAGCATAGGGGCAGTCCACCGCCAAAGAAATGTCGAATACTGCCATCAGTTGGCAAGCGAATGGCGACAGTGTTCTAGGACACATGCGCTGGCTGGCATTTGGGGCCACGATTAACAGTGCAGCACATGTGGCAACCCTTAAGCGCTTACATCGTGCCATTCAAACTAAGCGGCCAGGAAAATGGGCTAAAGGTATGCTTCTGCAACATGACAATGTCCGGCCCCACACTAGCCGAGAAACCGCCGCAGCCATTGATCAAATGTGATTAACGGTGCTGTCACACCCACCATACTCTCCCGACTTGACACCAAGTGATTTTCACCTGTTCGGGAACATGAAGAAACCTCTGCTTGGTCGCCGTTTTGCGGATTTTGCAGAACTGGACACAGCTGTCAAGGCATGGGTACGCAGGACTCCGAAAGAATGGTTTCAGGAAGGTCTGGAGAGACTAACACATCGATGGCAGAAGTGCATACAGTTACAAGATTATGTTGAGAAGGTGGATGTAACAACTGAAGTGTAATGTACTTCATTTGGGTATAAAAAGTGAAGTGTAAAACAATATAGTACGCCCTTCGTATGTAATAGCAACTTCTGGCTCGACGAGGAAAGCAACGGAAAACTACCCCACTCCTCATTTCCCTAATATGCCCCTTCAGTGACGCCTAGGCTATTTATGACAGCTGTTGGTGGAGATATGGAAGATCAAATCAGCCTTCGGACTGATTACCCAACATACAGAGAAGGTGCAAGACAGAGAACAAAGGGAAGATGTTATTCATACGGAGAGATTAAGGAATCAATGATAGGTTATATAACATCCAACCAACGGCATTTTTGTTGATATCATGTGTGGTTAATGGAGAATAGGTAGCTTAGGAAAATAATGAATCCGACCATGTAGGGTAAGCTAAGCAGAAGTAGAGCTAGAAGCTAATCACACAGCGAGTGGCTGCGCGGTTTGTGACGTAGCTGTGAGTTTGCATTCGGGAGATATTTGGTACGAAGCCTACGGTAGGCAGCACTTGAAGACGGTTCTCCGTGATTTTCACGCCATGCAAATGCTGGTTATGTACCTTAATTAAGGCCACGACCGCTTCCTCCCCACCCCTAGCCCTTTGTTGTCCCATCGTACCTATCTGTGTCGGTGCGACGTAAAGGAAAACTGTAGAAGCTAATCGTCAGACGAAGTGTTTAATGATTACCAGGTAAGATATTTACAAATACAACAAACACAGTGGCAGGGTTGTAGAGGCGCTTATTTCGCTCACAGTGGCCTTTAAGATTGATCTGAGCGACATAACCGTTTACAATTAAGATGTATGAAGCATAGCTCAATTCGACTGAATTATCCGTAGCACTTTCCTAGGCCTTCTACGTCCGGCAATTGAGTACGCTATAAATTCCAAACGAAATGTTCTTCAAATACACTATGACTGTGCGACTAAGAATCAAGATGGCTTGAACTTGAACATGCCACCCCTCGATTACCCACAATAAGGTTAAGCATAATCGCGACATTGTAGGACACCATCTCTGCGGCTTTTCCAACGCACTAGTGGACTCGCAGGTGCGAACTGTGTGGTAAAAACGTCAGGATATCGTATCTGACACGACTGAACATTCAGACGAATAAAAACAACAGTCCTGGAATCATAGGAATTAACTGGAGAATGCTAATATCTCGGACTCCGCTGTGAATCGAACTAGGGAGGCCGCTAAAGAGCTGGGCAGTGGAAGACATCTCCCCAACAGCGTATTTTGTATAGTATTGCGATTTTAATGTCTGCCTAAACTTTTACTAGCAATAGAAATATCTGTAAACCTTCATTAAGAACTGAAAAAGATCTAGCAGCTATTGGTGTGCATATACCCAAGAACTGTAGAATCAGATACCAATTCACACCACTAAATATTAAACAGTTAAGTACCACCAACATATGGTAAAATAATTAAAGCCCCATGGGAATAAACCCATATTTAAGCTAAGGAATAATCGGAATTTCCCATTTCAACAACATAATATTATTAATGACACTATGCATCAGAATGCCCTATCCTTTCTCAGAAATGTGTGTTCGCCAAGTTAGAACAAAAGGAGAGAATGATTCTCCATAACATACTGCAAAAACGAGATCTACGTAAGAAAATTCAGACTACTTTAAGACATGGATCACGGACACAATGCGCAAACGCAGGGCTCGCTTCTACGGCTGCTACGACGGATGAAGGACTCCAGATGGACAGAACTAATTTCTAACTATTACGACTCAAATACCAAAAACAATTCCCTGGTACGTTAACGTCAAATAAGACCTCGAAGAAATGGGCCGACGACTACGACCATAAGACTCGCGTATGGCTTTTAGTGCCGGGAGATCCTAGGACGGGTTCAGCTCGCCGGGTGAAGGTCGTTTGATTTGATTCCCGTAGGCGACCTGCGCGTCGTGATGAGGATGAAATTATGATGAAGACATCACATACACCCCGTGCCAGAGAAATTAACCAATGATGGTTAAAATTCCCGACCTTGCCCGGAATCGAATCCGGGACCCCTGTGACAAAAGGCCAACACGCTAACCATTTAGCCATGGAACCGGACAAGTGATCGGATGAATGCCGTGCTCGACACAACTATCTAATGAAAACCTACTGGATCAAACAAGAATTTAATAAAAGCCAGAATGTATGCTGGAACTTACCGTGGTTCCTAGTTGGCGAGTAAGAAGAACCACCGCTTTTCTTTTTGTATGCATACTCGATACGAAGAATATAAATGTCTCAGAACCCCATACTTCACACAAGTACTCAGAAGAGAATTTTACAAGCATTTCGGTCAAAATAAGAAATGTGGGTAAGGAAGCAAGTACTCGTAGTTGTACTACAAGCGATATTTTGTGACGGGACCTGTATTTTAACCTTTACCTCAGCACTTTCTGGAGTCAATCTTCGCCTGTACCAACGACTGCTGTTATTCAGAGATGTGGAATAAAAATGGTACCATGGCAGTACTCTTACTCAGGTACATAAACATAATACATTTCAACACTAACGGCAGTATTAATTGATGAAAGTCGCGATACATTTGAAGAAAATAGCACATCTCCCTATACTGATGAAAAAGAATTAACCAATTGTGGAAATATATTGTTGGGAGAAAAGAGATCAGAGGCCATATACTTGTGCAACGAAAAAAAGCACTACAGGATTATTCACAAGCAAGTTTTCAGAACTTCTACCTGCAGCAAGTCACGGTTAAGCAAGGACGTTCCTACCTGGCAGGAAAAAAAACCCTCTCTTTGGGAAGGGTTGTGGAGAGAAACGCACAGTTGCCAAATTTTTACATGTAGCATAAATAAATACGGCAGAGACGGATCCGGACAGGTCCCACTAAAGTGAGCTAGTTACAAAGGTTGTGTCCCATTTGCGATCACTCACATTACAGTGGAAAACTAGAATGTGAAGAAAGACCAGTTCGTGTCCCATTTGTGACCACTGTACAACTGTCAGCAGTCTATCAGTGTTTTCCAACGTCCATTCTGCAGGGGGACTGATAATTAGAGCGTACTCCACACAACCTCTCTCTTGAAGGATTTTTGGGGTAATATTAGTCTATAGTTTTTAACATACTGCAAGTATTCCAGCTGTAGACTCCATCGTTGATGTAGCTTTTGTTGTTATCTGCGTGCTTGCTTACGACATGCAGGTCATTGAGGCGAAGAAAGGCAAGCCTTGTGCTTTATATAATGGATACTCTTACAGAAATTTACGGAAAAGTCAGGGATGTTTGGTGACATGGGTTTTTTACCGCTGGCTTTACGTCGCATCGACACAGATAGGTCTTATGGAGACAATAGGATAGGAAAGGGCTAGGAGTGGGATGAAAGCGGCCGTGGCCTTAATTAAAGGCCAGTCCCAGGATTTGCTTGTTGTGAAAATAGGAAACCACAGAAAACCATCTTCAGGGCTTCCGACAATGGAATTCGAACCCACTATTTCCCGAATCCAATCTCATCTTTTCGCGCTATCATTATAGAATAATCATTTCTTCATTTTTTTTGCTAGGGGCTTTACGTCGCACCGACACAGATAGGTCTTATGGCAACGATGGGATAGGAAAGGCCTAGGAGTTGGAAGGAAGCGACCGTGGTCTTAATTAAGGTACAGCCTTAGCATTTGCCTGGTGTGAAAATGGGAAACCACGGAAAACCATCTTCAGGGCTGCCGACAGTGGGATTCGAACCTATCTCCCGGATGCATCAACTTATTTTAATAATGTTATTTGCTTTACGTCCCACTAACTACTTTTACGGTCTTCGGAGACGCCGAGGTGCCGGAATTTAGTCCCGCAGGAGTTCTTTTACGTGCCAGTAAATCTACCGACACGGGGCTGTCGTATTTGAGCACCTTCAAATACCACCGGACTGAGCCAGGATCGAACCTGCCAAGTTGGGGTTAGAAGGCCAGCGCCTTAACCGTCTGAGCCGCTCAGCCCGGCCAACTTATTTTAATCTAAGCATTTTCTTAATATTAACTTCGGGAATCTTACACATCTAATCCGAGCGTACAGACAAGAATAATCATTTTATTTATATAGGTGAAAGTAGGCCGAGTTGCCGCGCTTTTTAACGCACTACGGCTGTGGGGCCAAACTCTGCATTCGGGAAACGCGTGGGTTCGAACCCCACCGACGGTTGTTCTTAGAATGGTTTTCTGTGGTTTAATATTTTCACTTCCAGGCAAATGCCCGGACAGATCCTATCCATAGGCCAGATCCGAGTCCTCCCACCTCCTTACCCAATTTCATTTACCATAACACATTTCATTTTCATCAGCTCCTCAACTGAGGTTGGTGCCAGGAAGGGCATCCGGCCGTAGAAACATCCCGTATAAATTAATCTCATCTCGACACGGTATCAAGAAAAGAGACTACGGGGTAGACATACATACAGATAGATGAAAGTGGGCTAATTACATTTTGAGCAGCTCTTTACTTAATGTGTCAGTATGAACGTTTGAACAGTTTGAGCATTATTTAAGCAATAATTTAATAATGTCCCCTACTGTATAAGAAAGTGTTAGTTAACTTAAGTTTCAGATGAGCTACAATTGCTTCAAAAACGGCAGCACTATCGAAGAAGCAAAGTGTTGCAGCAAAATCCTTTGTTTTGAAATCGGAAAGTGTGAAATTCAACGGGTTTAATACGCCCGTCTTTTGTCCTACTTCCTAAAACTCATTTAACCGCCTTTACACCTACAACATTCTGGTAACTCTAAATAAAATGTTCATTTGAATCCTGTTTATTCTCTGTCAGTCCCGATATTAACGCATCAGTCCCAAGCGGTAAATATAAGTAATTTAATGAGTTTCAACACATGATTCGTATGAATCCTAGTATGCAGTTTCGCCAGTTACTTGAGGGATGTCTTCCTGTACCAGTCCTTTAGTAGGGAATTCCCTTACAGCAACCTGGTTGTATGTCACTGAGAAAAGTGATCGCAAATGGGACAATGCTTAACCCATCAAAAATAAATTAGTCTTGTATCCTACCTCAGTGATCGCAAATGGGACGACACCTTACAAATATATGCTCTAATATACAAAATAATATACCGTAGGTATCATAATCTAGTAACAAATCTAGTCCTATCGCAGGTCCATGACAATATATTGAATCTTACATAATACACACATACTGGTTTAATAATAATAATAATAATAATATTATTTGTTTTACGTCACACTAACTTCTTTGACGGTTTTCGGAAACGCAGAGGTGCCCGAATTTAGACCCGCAGTTCTTTTACGTGCCAGTAAATCTACCGACACGAGGCTGACGTATTTGAGCACCTTCAAATACCACCGGACTGAGCCAGGACCGAACCTGCCAAGTTGGGGTCAGAAGGCCAGCGCCTCAACCGTCTGAGCCAGTCAGCCCGGCACATATTGATTTATACCAAATGAAGTTTCATTCACAATTAACCTGCAGGCCACTAGTCCAGGATATAACTACTATTCAATACAAAGGCACACAAAACAAATTTCACACCACCATCGGGGAATAAGCAACCCATACTGTAGCGATTTGGAAGCTTATTCACACTTATGACGCCATAATTTACTATCAATGCATTAACCTTGCGCTATTACTGGAAAATTTAATCATACATTCTCACAGGATTACACCAGGAAACTCACAGCATTAGATCTCTGTGAAGGTGTGCTACGTTTATCTAATAGGGTGAGATTAAAATAGAAGACATCCCTCTTACTAATTCAGCCTAAACGAAAATAAATACCTAGAGAGCTGGCCGAGCGGTAGGTCGCGTAGCTGTGAGCTTGCATTCGAGAGATGGTGAGTTCGAATCCCACCATCGGTAACCCTTAAGATGGTTTTCCGCAGTTTCCCATTTCACAGCGGGAAAATGCTGGGGCTGTACCTTAAGGCAACGGCCGCTACCTTCTCAATCCTAGCCCTTTCCCATCCTTGTGTCGCCGAAAACCTTCAATGTGTTCGTGTGACGTTGAACCACTAAGTTAGCAAAATAATATTATCCTGTGAATCCCTGAAAACGATTGGGATCCTGGCATAGATCTAATCATTCTCTCCACTTAGTGTCTAGGTTACGAGCATCGGATTCAAGTAGGAGATAACTTCGTTCTTTCTAGGTTGTAGTTCCTCTGTTACTTAATGTATCTTATTTTCAACATAGAGTTCTGCAGTAAACAAAATCCTGAACCTGCTGGGCGGAGTGGCTCAGACGGTTGAGGCGCTGGCCTTCTGACCCCAACCTGGCAGGTTCGATCCTGGCTCAGTCCGGTGGTATTTGAAGGTACACAATTACGTCAGCCTCGTGTCGGTAGATTTACTGGCACGTGAATGAACTCCTGCGGGACTAAATTCCGGCATCTCCAAAAACTGTAAAAGAGTAAATAGTGGGACGTACAGCAAATATCATTATTAAATCCTGAATGAACTTTTCTTTTAAATATTGGTTTCACGTCGCACCACTCAGAAAGGTCTTATGGCAGAGGACGGGGCTTGGACTGGGGCAAGGAAAGAAGCGACCGTGTACTTAATTAAACGTATAGCCCTAGCATTTACCTGGCGTGAAAAATGGGACACCACAGAAAACCTTCTCCAGGGCTGTTGACAGTGGGGGTTCAAACCCACCATCGCCCATGAGGGAACTACTGAAGAAATCTGATTTCGACTGGAGAAATTATCCACTTCAACATAGGAAGGGGAAACGACAGTAACAAAAGAACGAGTAGCATAAGAGACTCAGCTTATCTATTCGTCTGGAGAATTGGTATGTTGGATGATCGATTGTTCTGAATGAGCAATAAAGATCAAAAGAAAGTACATAAATATTTTTTAAGGGAAAATATATTATAGTGACTACGGAAATTATATCTCGCCGAGTCGAATGACCAACCGTGCACCCAACATCTGTACCTAGCCTAAAACGTTTAAAAACAAAGAAACTTATGACACGGTCTCCCGTATTCAAGCACTTAAAATGCCTACCGACTGCGCTGGGACTCTGCACTGCAACCCCGAGGATAGGTGGCGGACGCCCATGTAACTACGCTATACAGCCGGTAGAAGCCTGACTCGTTGGCTGAATGGTCAGCGTACTGGCCTTCGGTTAGATGGCCCCGGGTTCTATTCCCGACCGGGTCCAGGATTTTAACCATTATTGGTTAATTCCAATGGGTCGGGTAATTGTGCTCACACATAACACTATCCTCCACCACAATAAGACAGTTACCTACACATGGCAGATGCAGCCCAGCCTCATCGGAAGGTCTGCCTTAGGCTAGAAATAGTCATATGAAATTATTATTAGCCGGCAGAAAAATGTTAGTAGTATTTTCTTGGGTCTTGAGGTGGGTTTCAGCCCTAGTTCTGCGCCACTATTAGTGCCACCAACAATTTTAATGACTTATTACCTTTGGAGAGGCTTGGTGCAGATCTTTAGAGTTGACGCCCTGAGCGTCTGCAAGGATGAAGCCCTACCTACGCTGAACACACACACACACACACACACACACACACACACACACACACACACACACACACACACCAGTGGAACTAACCAATGAAGAGAATCGAAACCGGGATCCCTTGGGCCATAGCCCAGCAAGCTAACCATTTAGCCATGAGCAGGACTGTTCCACGAATTGGTAGGTGTAATTAAACTGATCCATCTATAGCATGTTCCATTTCCACAGCAACAGTAAAACAATCTCACACGTATATCGGTATATAGCTCAAACTGAACTGGTCACAGTGTTATACGGAAAATCACCATGACACTGCCAATAAACTAAAGAGTGAATCTTCATAGCTTGTCAGGCCGCGGCGAACTGTTACTGTTTAGTGACGATTTCCCAACAAGTGTATAAATATGGCGTCTTCGGAGTACATAAACTCAATGTCTTCGTTCAGAGACTGGCTCACTTGAAAGGGAAAATTTATACTGTAGGTAAGCGTTGAAAGTAACTTGGCCTAGCAATCCGAGAGCCCGACCTGGAGGTTGTTCAGCAAGCCGTTAAGCGTAGATCAGTACAGCAGGAACATTAACATTTTCGAACAAGGCGAAATATAACAGCCATAGGAATGGGATTAGTGATTAGGTAACACACATGAAATGACACCAGTAGGGTTTCCCCGCGTTGAACAGACGACGGTATTAAATATAACACCACTGTCTTCTTTACTTATACACACAGTAAATCATCCTGGTCATTAAGGAGAACGTAGTCTCAACCTATCTGGCAATCATAGAATGAAGACTATTACAGTAGGGATCGAATTGCATTTAGCGCTCCAGCAGTTATTTAATACGCTGAATACTACACATCCCTAAACTCCTCTTACGAGAGGAGTTCGTAATCGGGAGATAGTGGGTTCGAGCCCCACTGTCGGCAGCCCTGAAGGTGGTTTTCCGTGGTTTCCCATTTTCACACCAGGAAAATGCCGGGACTGTACCTACCTTAATTAAGGCCACGGCCGCTTCCTTCCAATTCCTAGGCCTTTCCCATCCCATCGTCGCCATAAGACCTATCGGTGTCGATGCGACGTAAAGCAAATAGCAGAAAAAAGAGGAGTTCGACACTGAATGACAAGTAAGGGGTTAGCTCTCGATCAAATTCCTGCTATACTACCATGGATTAAAAATGAACCGGTGGCTACTGATCCAGTCAAACCAGAAGTCATGGCCATCTTCAATAACAGAGATCAAGAATATGTGGAGCCTTGTTCTCCATATCGCTAATAGATCACGTAGGAGAAACATGGCTTTTCCTGTGAGGAACAGAAGAAAGATAAGAGGCCGCTAATTGAAATCACTTAAATTGAAGCACAGCAGCTTGCAATACAGTACTTTTATTTAAGGTTCGGAATTTCCCTCCCAAATGTAAAAATTTTACCCCATATTTTATGGAAATGTCTGGGTAATATTTTACGAGGTTATGTCGCGTACGACGTAATTATTACACGAGACGAAATTTCATCTGCGATATGGATGCTCAATTATGGGTCAACGGATTAGTCCAAATATGCAATTAATTTTCTAAATATTATCACACATTACAGTCACACTCTTTTGCAACATATCTCTAAACCAGGCCACTCCCTTAACAAGCTTTAAAAGGTTTACAGTCTTATTCAAGATCGTGGAGTGAGAGCTCACGGTCAATAGGAGACTGATAGATTCATCGGGTCCCTTTTTACTATCCAGATTGCACCGATGATAGTACTCCAAAAGTAGTCTACACACAGAGGGCAACAGGTAAGAACAGTACATTATGAGTAATATTCTAAATCTACACTAATTCTCTAACACAAAACCTGTGTGTAATCCCTGAAGGGATAAGAATAAAGCTGTTTTCCTTATCAAGTACGGAATACTGGAAGCTAACTGCAGGGAGTTTATGTACATATTCTTTGAAAAAGAAGCCAATTTCCCTCTACCGACAACAACGAAAAAAGGAACATCATGTACAACTGGTAAACCAAACAATACCACAAGAGAGCAAACTACCATTACCAATAAATAAATAAAACGAGAATACAGACGACTGTATGTCATTAAATAAAGCAAAATACGAACATATCTACACATACTAGCTGCAAATATTTTGATTTCTACATCAACACTAAAAAGATCAACACCAGGAACAACAATACAGGAAACCATCTCCATCTAACTGAACACTATGCTTTCTGTACCATGCTACTTCAGGCAGTAGCAACATGTATTACTCTTATTATCTGCGAGTTTATACTTCAAAATGTCGATGCACGCAAACACAATAACCCTCAAGAAAATTATGCATGCAGATACCATCGCATACCAGAAAACTGAAGCCCCAATATTACTTTACAAATTTCCGAGAGCATTCAGGGACTAAAATAATTCTCCAGAACTGCTCCGGTCCAAGAACTCTCTAAAGAAATAAAAGTCGAGGCCTCAGGCGACAATCCATACAAAATCTCTAGCATTCCATTCTTAAGCATAGAGAATATCACAACGCATACGTTAATATAAAGCGAATGTCAAAGAACACCAGCAACAATAATACAGGAAACCATCTCCATCTAACTGCTTTCTGTACTATGAAGACGTCTACATGAAAAAAAAACAAAAACCGTTAAAACAAATGATCAAAGACTGACTCAAGTACTTCAATGTATTTCAAAGCATAATTTAATGTAAGCCGTATGTTTTGCGTCAAACAGCGTCCAGTCTAGGACTTCAAAGAAAAAAAATAACAGCAGAAACATTAAGGACAGTTTTATCGAAGCGTTAGGAAAGAAAGATTTAAAAAAGAAGCATTACCGAAACTGGAATGACATTAGAAAGATTTCTAGCCGACATAGACCTCATTACAAACATTTAAATTAGTTTATCAGTCTGCGACATTAACTTAGTAACCTACCAAGAATATGATTTACGAAGTGTAAAAATGACACCAGTAATAAAGTGCCGACATACAGTATTTGTTTTCTCTAGTGGTATAACATCGCACCAACTCATACGACACATTCAACCCCAGTAACTTGAAATAAACAGACTAAGTTAAGGCAGTAGACAAACATTTGGTTGAAAATAACGTAGGCGTCGCCGGAAAAAATCATCATTATTATTAAATATGAAAACTGACAATCATTGAAACGACAGATGAATCGCATAAGCTACAGTTTCATCCACAGTACAAGTGACAGTCGCCACTTTTACATGCGAAGCACTTGATAATTAGGCCTATCTCATTTATTACGCCCTTTCAATATTCTGCTAAGGCTCTCAACCGCTGAACAAGGGAACCACTCTGGGCTACAATGACAAATATAGAAATGTATTCTGAAGATGATTTCAAATATTTCAACCCCCTTGAAAGTAATTCTATGCAGTCCTACTTCTGTTTTACGTGCGATTTTAAACGGATATTCGTGACAAGTGGACGGGGAGGGAAGCCAACGAAAGTACGATGGAACGGAGTAGTCCAGCCAAACAATTACCTCATATACGCAACAGCCGGGCCAGATTCTTCGTTGTTTCCCTTCTCTCTGAACGAAGTTACTTCACAGAACAACCGAAAACCTAATTTGGCTTTCTTTATCTTTAGTTGGACTCCCACACCGCTAATACAAGCGACCCACGTCTATTTTCAGAGCACGAGGCGAAATAGTAAAACAAATCTCTATTCCTGGAACAACAAGATATCGTATCGAGGTAGTTCAGAAATTGAAAAAAGTATTTGAAGTTGGGCTTAATACTTCTAGTGAAAACAGGTGGCGAAAATGTCGTGAATAACCGTGCAGAAAAAACGGCGGTTGGGATTTCAAACTCAGTGCATACTTTCAAAATCTGACCCAGGACAGGCTTCAAAGGAGGGACCTAACACTATACGAAAACAGGTCGGAATTATTTTCAATAATTTCCATTCGGCAGGAAATAAGATAATAATTCAAGATGCAGAATTTAAACAGACCTACGGTATGCTTCTAGCAGAAAGATCGGCACTTATGCGGGTCGAATCAGCGCACTGCCTTACAATTCGTAGGCTGTCGCACTCACTGAAAACTGTAATATTGGAGAAAATGAGATCTCTAAACATTAAAACCTAAGGGAAATACCCTCGTCTTGAGAAACAGCATACTTAAGAAACTGAAGAATATTCGCAGCTGTAACAAAATGTAGTTTTCGGCTAGTACTCCGGCATACAGAATGAAAGAAGTAAATACAGTACTTAAAACTTTACATTCCTAGGCAAAAGTACAAATTTACTTTAACTGCCGTTACGACACACGACTGCCTATGACGGAAAACCCAAGACCGAAACAGATGCACATGTAAAATTCACGGAGTTAGCCGGTACAGTTTAAATTCAAACTCCAGCTCCGTCATTTGTAACAGGTGAGTCATTCCTAAAACAGTTATCCAACACTGACTTTCAAACATTTCGATACGACTGCAATTATTCGTACGTTACGGTATATTGACAATTTCAACTTCCGAAGAAGAAAAACTTGCAGCAGGAGTACAAAAATATAAACAATAAATATTAAACGAGAGAATGTAACGGGCAAAAATGAAGTTTAACGAAAAACTGACGATCATTCGCGCTACGTCACGTGTTAAGTAAGGACATTTGGGGGAACATTTTGAAACTAAGAGAAACGATATCACAGATCATTCAAGTTCCAGGCTCGTGAGCCCGTTGAAAGAAAACATAACGACTAAATAACACATGGAACTATATAACAGTAGTTCATTCTATAATCACTTTTTTTTTTTTTACGAGACTCAAAGGCAAAGTACCACCACACCATATAAACACAAGGGAACTCTTGTCACGGGCATGCAATGTTATGAAATATTACGCAAAGTTATGTATGAGATTTGTAAGGGTTTCTATCGCGTACCATGCCACTCCCTAAACCATTCCTTTAGGGTCAATGATCCCTCATACAATCTAAGATGCAAATGTTAACGCTTCTTGCGGCAGTACTGAACCGGCATTCATTCTATTGCCGAACCAACTGCAACCAGACCTTCAGAATGTAAACAAACGCAACTACACAAACCTTACATTAAACAACGAAAAATAACAATGCTTCAAGCACGTTAAATGAGCTGTCACAGAAGATCTTCCAATTTGGGACGTTGGAGACAAGGTTCTTTAGCCTATGAGACGGAAAACAGTATAGAGAGAATTAAAACTAGAAACACGTAAGAGAAAAGGATGGGCTACTAATGATTATTTTTTAAACTTACCTCCTCTGATACATCACGTGGTAGATGTTTAATTTGAAGCTGGCGGCCGCTATGAAACCTATGTTTTAATTCGTTTACTTTCTTTTTAATCTCAAGTTCCGGATCATCTTCCCAGAAGCCACCAGTAGACGCGGTTGCCATAACCTCCGCAGCCCAAAATTTATCCGGGGCTGTTTTTAACAAACTATTGTTAAAACATCCCAAACTTTGGGAAGTAGAAGTAAAGGCTTCTGTTGAACCAGCAGCCATGTTGGATTTGAACTTCCCCGCCTATACTTTCCAACAGACGCGCCGTTGGACTAGTCCACTTTTTTTAGTGTAAGGGGAGAACAAGCACTATCGCTCAGCGAAGAATACCATACGCGTCCTAGCCAGAATCAGCACAATCACAACTTCACAGGCAGACGCGGGAAACGACACTGAGCAACGAGAGTGCGACGAGGGCCAGCTCGGGAGGATGGGTAGTGCCGCGCTTGCTATGACTCGAGTGGTTCCGAAAGTCCACGAAGGTGTACGCGTGCGTAACAGCTACGCCTCTTATCCTGTGTTGTTTTGGGCGATAGGAACCAGTAAGAGCAAAACTGAACAGTTCGAATGGCAGACAGCTATTCTCTTTCTTCATACTCGTAATTCTAGAGGTACGAACGGAAAGGAAACGGAGGGCAGAGACTAACTTATGAAGATTCTGTCCTTTCGACAGTCCCCAGTTCCATTCCAGTGAAGGACGCTAGATGCATAATCAGTAACGACCCGAATCGTAAATGAGAGAATTCTTAAGAAAAGCAGGTGTGGCCTATACAGGGTGTTATAATATGAGTGCATTCGGATAATTTATGTGTAACAGTGCAATAACAAATGATCCTGATCACAAGCGGCGAATCAAGTTTAAAAGAATGGGTGTCCCTGATGGTGGCTGATGGTTCTAGTTTAGGAGTGAGGTGCGTGAGATAGGTAGGAGTCACAAAGGTTACATTTTTTTTTTGCTTGTTGCTTTATGTCGCACCGACACAGATAGATCTTATGGCGACGATGGGATGGGAAAAACCTAGGAGTTGGAAGGAAGCGGCCGTGGCCCTAATTAAGGTACAGTCCCAGCATTTGCCTAGTGTGAAAATGGGAAACCACGGAAAACCATCTTCAGGGCTGCCAACAGTGGGATTCGAACCCACTATCTCCCGGATGCTAGCTCACAGCCGCGTGCCCCTGACCGCACGGCCAACTCGCCGGTAAAGGTTACATTAGCTCGGTGACTTACTGAGAACTGGGGACAACCGAGCTGATACAGAGTGAATGATTACATGAAGGGTTCCAATTGAATGGTTATACATTTGCCCACAGTCTACAAAATACCAAAATATTTCTCTGTTAATTATATAATTTTAAGAAATATAGTTAGATACTCGTACACTCGTGTTGTTATTGCTTTAATTGTTGCTCCTTCCTGTGTGCGATAATTTATGTGTATGTACATATGTGTGTACTTGTAATAAGTTACGGCAATTGTTAAGAAATAATCAGCGTTGAGGCTTTCGGTTCAGAGGGTCCCGGGTTCGATTTATTGCCGGGTGGGGGAATTTAATCTCGTCTGATTAATTATTCTTGCTCGAGGACTGGATGTTTGTATTTATCCCAACACTTTCCTCTTCATATTCAGACAACATATTACGCTACCAACCATCACAGAAACATCAATAGTGATTAAATCCCTCCATATAGGGTTGAAGAGAGGAAGGGTATCCCCCGTAAAACAGGGCCAAATCAATATGTGCGACACAGTTCGCACCCTCCACCTCACAGATGTGGGAAAAGCGATGGTGGTAGTAGTAGAAGAAGAAAAAATCTTAAGAAACAAGCAGCTGTGGCCATACACTGTTGGAATATGGGTGCATTCGGAAATCGGGGCGTAACAGATCATATTATTAGAGATTTATTGAACATAATAACCATTCCTCCAGAGGCTATCACAGTTTTCGCATTATTCAAAAGGAGCAATTGCAATTTGCTTTACGTCGCAACGACACAAATAGGTTTCATGGCGACAATGAGATAGGAAAGGCCTAGGAGTGGGAAGGAAACGGCCGTGGCCTTAATTAAGGATCAGCCCCAGCATTTGCATGGTGGGAAAATGGAAAACCACGGAAAATCATCTTCAGGGCTGCTGACAGTGGGGTTCGAACCCACTATTTCCCGGATGCAAGCTCACAGCTGCGCGCCCCTAACCGCACGCCAACTCGCCCGGTCAAAAGAGGCACGAAATTCAACTAATACTACACGTCATGATTTATGCATGTTCATTAACTCACAAGCATGAATACACTTTTACATAATTGAGACATCCATATACACTGACTGACAGAGCAAATGCAACACCAAGGAGGAGTGGTTCGAAAGGGATGAAAGTTGGGGAAAAAACAGAGACGGCACGGACGAATAATTGATGTTTATTTCAAACCGATATGCAGGTTACACAATGCGCACGGCATCGACTCAGTAGGATGTAGGACCACCGCGAGCGGCGATGCACGCAGAAACACGTCGAGGTACAGAGTCAATAAGAGTGCGGATGGTGTCCTGAGGGATGGTTCTCCATTCTCTGTCAACCATTTGCCACAGTTGGTCGTCCGTACGAGGCTGGGGCAGAGTTTGCAAACGGCGTCCAATGAGATCCCACATGTGTTCGATTGGTGAGAGATCCGGAGAGTACGCTGGCCACGGAAGCATCTGTACACCTCGTAGAGCCTGTTGGGAGATGCGAGCAGTGTGTGGGCGGGCATTATCCTGCTGAAACAGAGCATTGGGCAGCCCCTGAAGGTACGGGAGTGCCACCGGCCGCAGCACATGCTGCACGTAGCGGTGGGCATTTAACGTGCCTTGAATACGCACTAGAGGTGACGTGGAATCATACGCAATAGCGCCCCAAACCATGATGCCGCGTCGTCTAGCGGTAGGGCGCTCCACAGTTACTGCCGGATTTGACCTTTCTCCACGCCGACGCCACACTCGTCTGCGGTGACTATCACTGACAGAACAGAAGCGTGACTCATCGGAGAACACGACGTTCCGCCATTCCCTCATCCAAGTCTCTCTAGCCCGGCACCATGCCAGGCGTGCACGTCTATGCTGTGGAGTCAATGGTAGTCTTCTGAGCGGACGCCGGGAGTGCAGGCCTCCTTCAACCAATCGACGGGAAATTGTTCTGGTCGATATTGGAACAGCCAGGGTGTCTTGCACATGCTGAAGAATGGCGGTTGACGTGGCGTGCGGGGCTGCCACCGCTTGGCGGCGGATGCGCCGATCCTCGCGTGCTGACGTCACTCGGGCTGCGCCTGGACCCCTCGCACGTGCCACATGTCCCTGCGCCAACCATCTTCGCCACAGGCGCTGCACCGTGTACACATCCCTATGGGTATCGGCTGCGATTTGACGAAGCGACCAACCTGCCCTTCTCAGCCCGATCACCATACCCCTCGTAAAGTCGTCTGTCTGCTGGAAATGCCTCCGTTGACGGCGGCCTGGCATTCTTAGCTATACACGTGTCCTGTGGCACACGACAACACGTTCTACAATGACTGTCGGCTGAGAAATCACGGTACGAAGTGGGCCATTCGCCAACGCCGTGTCCCATTTATCGTTCGCTACGTGCGCAGCACAGCGGCGCATTTCACATCATGAGCATACCTCAGTGACGTCAGTCTACCCTGCAATTGGCATAAAGTTCTGACCACTCCTTCTTGGTGTTGCATTTGCTCTGTCAGTCAGTGTACTATAGCGTGTCCAAGAATTTTCATTGAGAGGTAAATCGACTTCTAATAATGAGTTGAATGCGTGTGACCTGGCAATGGACTAGAAATATGGTGACTACTCTACGAAAGTTGGTTGGATCCTCAACAGTTCCACCATAACCTGCCATAGGTAACCTAGCCGTCAGGGGGTGTACTGGGGAACTGAGGAGCGAAGTAGTTACTCGTTGTCTTCCTCGCCAAGCCAGAATGTGCCGTTGTATATCAGTCTGCAAATGTCACGGAAGCGCATACTTCATCCGACAATATGCGTAACGCGTTCACATCATTCATTATAGGGACTTGCTACATAACTAGTTCAACTAATAATACTCATACGTCAGTCAACTTCATAACGTTAAAGTCAAGGATGAGACTAATGCTGGTATTACACTATCAAATAAATTTGTCAAATATCTGTTATAAAATGGTTCATGTTTGTGGGTTACTGTAGTCACGTCCTAGTTCGTGAACCATGGGCAACGGCTGAGTGGCCTAGTAAGTGGTCCTGAAAGTCGGGATACCAGTTGCTATGGAATGGGAGTGGGCATCTTGGACATATTCTGAGTCATGGCTCTCCTTGTGCTCAGGCGGCTAGGACTATACAATTCCCCGTTGGTCCATAACCCGTTAGAGGAGAGATCCTCCCTTGGACTATGTGCAAGTAGGGCAGCATCCTGCTTCATGAATTTACCGAGCTCAGAACACTTTAAGCAAGCCTCAGACCTAGGGGAGTAATGGAGTCCCACTCCCATTTGACAGGCGAGGGACTCCTTAGAAACAACTTCGCGAACGAAATGGAATTCGATGGGGAGCTGTCAATATTAATGGGGCTTATGGAAGAAAGAAGGTAGAACTGGCTGAGTCAGCAAAGAGGATGCATCTGGATATGCTAGGAGTAAGTGATATTCGGGTAAGGGGAGATAATGAGGAAGAGATAGGAGATTATAAAGTATACTTGACGGGTGTTAGAAAGGGAAGGGCAGAGTCTGGGGTAGGGCTCTTTATCAGGAATACCATTGCACGCAACATAGTTTCTGTTAGGCACGTAAATGAGCGAATGATGTAGGTGGATTTGTCAGTGGGAGGAATTAGGACAAGAATTGTGTCCGTGTACTCACCATGTGAGGGTGCAGATGAGAATGAAGTTGACAAGTTTTATGAAGCATTGAGTGACATCGTGGTCAGGGTCAACAGCAAGGATAGAATAGTGCTAATGGGCGATTTCAATGCGAGAGTTGGGAATAGAACTGAAGGATACGAAAGGGTGATTGGTAAATGTGGGGAAGATATGGAAGTTAATGGGAATGGGAAGCGTTTGCTGGACTTCTGTGCTAGTATGGGTTTAGCTGTTACGAATACATTCTTCAAGCATAAGGCTATTCATCGCTACACATGGGAGGCTAGGGGTACCAGATCCATAATAGACTATATCTTAACAGACTTTGAATTCAGGAAATCTTTTAGGAATGTACGAGTTTTTCGGGGATCTTTCGATGATACAGACCACTATCTGATCTGTAGTGAACTAAGTATCTCTAGGCCTAGGGTAGGGAAAGTGAAATCTGTCTGCAAACGAATAAGGGTAGAAAATCTCTAGGACGAGGAAATTAGACAGAAGTACATGGACATGATTAGTGAGAAGTTTCGAACAGTAGACAGTAAGCAGGTTCAGGATATAGAAAGTGAATGGGTGACATACAGGGATGCTGTAGTAGAAACAGCAAGGGAATGCCTAGGAACAACTGTGTGTAAAGATGGGAATGATGAAGTGAGAGCAGCCTGTAAACGTAAAAAGAAGGCTTATCAGAAATGGCTCCAAACAAGGGCCGAAGCAGACAGGGATCGGTACGTAGATGAAAGAAACAGAGCGAAACAAATAGTTGTTGAATCCAAAAAGAAGTCATGGGAAGATTTTGGTAATAACCTGGAAAGGCTAGGTCAAGCAGCAGGGAAACCTTTCTGGACAATAATAAAGAATCTTAGGAAGGGAGGGAAAAAGGAAATGAACAGTGTTTTGAGTAATTCAGGTGAACTCATAATAGAACCCAGGGAATCACTGGAGAGGTGGAGGGAATATTTTGAACATCTTTTCAATGTAAAAGGAAATCATCATGGTGGTGCTGCAAACAACCAAGCTCATGGGGAGGAGGAAAATGATGTTGGTGAAATTATGCTTGAGGAAGTGGAAAGGATAGTAAATAAACTCCATTGTCATAAGGCAGCAGGAATAGATGAAATTAGACCTGAAATGGTGAAGTATAGTGGGAAGGCAGGGATGAAATGGCTTCATAGACTAGTAAAATTAGCGTGGAGTGTTGGTAGGGTACCTTCAGATTGGACAAAACAGTAATTGCACCTATCTATAAGCAAGGGAACAGGAAGGATTGCAATATCTATCGAGGTATCTCATTGATTAGTATACCAGGCAAAGTATTCACAGGCATCTTGGAAGGGAGGGTGCGATCAGTCGTTGAGAGGAAGTTGGATGAAACCCAGTGCGGTTTCAGACCACAGAGAGACTGTCAGGATCAGATTTTCAGTATGCGCCAGGTAATTGAAAAATGCTACGAGAGGAATAGGCAGTTGTGTTTATGTTTCGTAGATCTAGAGAAAGCATATGACAGGGTACCGAGGGAAAAGATGTTCGCTATACTGGGGGACTATGGAATTAAAGATAGATTATTAAAATCAATCAAAGGTATTTATGTTGACAATTGGGCTTCAGTGAGAATTGATGGTAGAATGAGTTCTTGGTTCAGGGTACTTACAGGGGTTAGACAAGGCTGTAATCTTTCACCTTTGCTGTTCGTAGTTTACATGAATCATCTGCTGAAAGGTATAAAATGGCTGGGAGGGATTCAGTTAGGTGGAAATGTAGTAAGCAGTTTGGCCTATGCTGACGACTTGGTCTTAATGGCAGACTGTCCCGAAAGCCTGCAGTCTAACATCTTGGAACTTGAAAATAGGTGCAATGAGTATGGTATGAAAATTAGCCTCTCGAAGACTAAATTGATGTCAGTAGGTAAGAAATTCAACAGAATTGAATGTCAGATTGGTGATACAAAGCTGGAACAGGTCGATAATTTCAAGTATTTAGGTTGTGTGTTTTCCCAGGATGGTAATATAGTAAGTGAGATTGAATCAAGGTGTAGTACAGCTAATGCAGTGAGCTCGCAGTTACGATCAGCAGTATTTTGTAAGAAGGAAGTCAGCTCCCAGACGAAACTATCTTTGCATCGGTCTGTTTTCAGACCAACTTTGCTTTACGGGAGCGAAAGCTGGGTGGACTCAGGATATCTTATTCATAAGTTAGAAGTAACAGACATGAAAGTAGCAAGAATGATTGCTGGTACAAACAGGTGGGAACAATGACAGGAGGGAACTCGGAATGAAGAGATAAAGGCTAATTTAGGAATGAACTCGATGAATGAAGCTGTACGCATAAACCGGCTTCGGTGGTGGGGTCATGTGAGGCGAATGGAGGAGGATAGGTTACCTAGGAGAATAATGGACTCTGTTATGGAGGGTAAGAGAAGTAGAGGGAGACCAAGACGACGATGGTTGGACTCGGTTTCTAACGATTTAAAGATAAGAGGCATAGAACTAAATGAGGCCACAACACTAGTCGCAAATCGAGGATTGTGGCGACGTTTAGTAAATTCTCAGAGGCTTGCAGACTGAACGCTGAAAGGCATAACAGTCTATAATGATAATGTATGTATGTATGTAAATATATGACAGTGTAATGGAGGAATATTTTATGAAATGTCATTTTACAACATATCTTTGATAAAAGGCATGAGCATCGTGTTATCTTTCGCAAAATATTTAACTGTTGATGTCAGTATGCGGAGGATGGAGATCTCAATCACATTTTGTTTAAGTGTGGCCTTTATGATTTTTCTCGAAGCCGCTTTTTATCTGAAATACCTGATCTACAAGTGCCGTTCCCAACCAGCGTTGCACGGTGAAAACAATTCAGTTCTCAATGCTGTGATGGACTTCATGAGAACCGCGGAAATAAGAATTTGACTTTGTGCTCTTCGCATAGTTGCCTGTGTTTTGTGTTTTGTTTGTTCTCCCCCTTTTCTCCCGGAAGAGAGATTCAGTGTAGTGTTCTCTACTTGAAGACTGTGGACGATTTGGTTTTCATTCTTATATGTAATTTGCACTGACTATTAATATTTTTGTATGTGTGCTGTAAGTGTTCCTTGTACATGGAGGATGACCAAATGTTGTTCCAACAAAGGTCAATTAAAAAAATTAACTTGTTACATTCAAAATGGTGGATCGTAAGTTCAGCTGGAATGTTGCTTCAACAAAACTGCTTATTTCCGAGTATTAAATGTTGTACAACACAAGACACCAGGAATAGAAAAAATAAAAATTGAAGATAGCAAGTGTTTTTAAAAATGGCGGAGGCGATAAATAGGGTACTATCCAGGAAGGATGCACAGATTTTTACGTGAAGTAGAAATTGAATGGATTACGTAGCCAGTATTTGGCTGAAGAACTGAAATTGAATATGATGTTTACATTATAAATTATATTTCTTCCATTCACTTAATTTTGAATATTGTAAGCAACTTATTTTACTTTTCTGATAAATCACATGAGATAAGCTAAAACCATGTGGGTTTTACATTTGTAGTATGAACAAGCAAACAGACGCAGAACTTGTACTCTCTTGTGATGGTTTAATTTAAAACATACCGGAAAATTTTATGAGAATGTTTGCCATTAACAATAAATTAAAAACTAATAGTAGCCTAACATGTGCACAGCTGTCCTTTATTAATTCTTGCTGAACTATGATAAAATATTTTATGCAGTGTCTTCGTGCAATGGCTGTATGTTATAAAAGTTACCTTGCACAAAATATTTGACAAAAGACCTTTGACAAATTTCTTTGCTAGTGTAATACCTGCCTAAGACAGAAAGTTGGGAAAACACAACTTCATCTAGCCAATACCATGATACACGTTGCACTCCGCAAGCTGTATCTCACCAGAGATGTATCTGGGCAGCTAGATTAAAGTACATAGAATATCCTGTATTTGTTATGCAGTAAACTGTATTTTTTACAATAATGAAAATGGAATTTACAACACCAGAAAATACTGGAATGACTTACATTTCAGTGGTTTGGGTTGTGCAGAGCTGGTCACATTTGGCTGGTTCGATCTCAGCTCAGCCCAAATGTGTTTGAAGATGCTAAATACGCCAGCCGCTAGTTGCTAGATTTATCGACACATACAAGAACCCTTGTGGGACAAAATTTCCGGCATTTCCACGTTCCCGAAAATCGTAAAAAGTAAGAAGTGGCACGAAAACTAATAACTTTATTATGACTAAGCTTAAGTTCACACTCACAGAATGTCTCCTGAAATGTCAGTCTAATAATAACGTAATCACACAAACCATTTTAAGAAGACAATGAAATATATCAAAAAAAAAACAAAATAGAGAAAAGATTTACTAAGTAAACAATACCCATCACTTATGATAGAATTATCTCCAATACATGCATATATACATAATTTTATGAATAATTATATATATATATAAAATAACTTCTTCTGACTGACTGACTGACTGACTGACTGACTGACTGACTGACTGACTGACTGACTGACTGACTGACTGATTCATCATCGCCGAGCCAAATCTGCTGGACATAAAGAAATGAAATTTTGGGGATACATTCATATTAAGATGTAGGTGCTGAGTGACTGACTGACTGACTGACTGACTGACAGACTGACTGACTGATTCATCATCGCCGAGCCAAATCTGCTGGACATAAAGAAATGAAATTTTGGGGATACATTCATATTAAGATGTAGGTGCTCGATAAGAGAGAATTTTTGGATATTCCGTCGCTAAGGGGGTGAAAAGGGGGGTTGGAATTTTAAAATGCGTGTATCTATATCTCCAAACTTTACAAGTGTACAGTTGTAAAAATTGGTATTTAGAATCTTCTTTAAAAATAAGGAAACACGCATTATTTTGTTTTCAGAAAATCCCAATAGGATGGATGAAAAAGGGTGAAAAGGGGGTTGAATGCCTTTAATCAGGATACCGGTACTTATATCTCAGAAACTGAAGATATTACAGACCTGAAAATTAGTACTTTTGATCTCTTTTAGAAATTAAGAAACACGTATTTCTTGTTCTTGGAAAATCCAATTAATGGGGGGTGAAAAGGGGGTGAAGTTTTAAAATGAGTGTATCTATTTCCCAAACTTTTAAAGTTTATAGATGTAAAAATTGGTACTTAGAATATCCTTTAAAGATAAAGAAACACGTGTTTTTTTCGGAAAATCCCAATAGAAAGTGTGAAAAAGGGTGAAAATTGGGTTGAAAGCCTTTAATGAGGCTACTTATATTTCAGAACCTGAAGATATTACAGACCTGAAAATTGGTGTTTGGGATCTCCTTTAAAAATTAAGAAACAAGTATTTTTTGTTTTTGGAAAATCCAATTAATGGGGGTGGGGGTGAAAAGGGGGTGGGTTTTTAAAATGAGTGTATCTAAATCTCAAAATTTTTAAATTTTATAGATGTAAAAATTGGTATATTAGAATCTCCTTTAAAAATAAAGGAACACGTATTTTTTGTTTTCGGAAAATCCCAATGGGAAGGGTGGAAAAGGGGGAAAAAGCGGTTGAATGCCTTTAATGAGGCTACTTATATTTCAGAACCTGAAGATATTACAGAGCTGAAAATTGGTATTCGGGATCTACTTTAAAAATAAAGAAGCAGGTATTTTTTCGTTTTTGGAAAATCCAATTAATTGCGGTTAAACAGGAGTGACAAATTGGGGTAAATTTTTCGAAAGACTATATCGACAGAATATCTTAGAAACATAAAATGTTACAGGCATAAAAGGTGGCTATTTGGAATTTCATGTAAATGTAAAGAAACATAGGTGATTTGTTTTTGGAAACTCCCCTTAAGGGGAAATGAAAATGGGTGAAAATATAAAATGAGAAGAAGTGAAAAATGGTATTTTTACCTCTTTAAAAATAAAGAAACGTGTATTTTTAGTTTTCGGAAAACCACTTGGGCGGTGAGGGGGGGGGGTAAAAGTAACTGAAAATGGTGTTGATTTCTTTTAATTAGGCTTCTGATATTTCAAAAATGAAGGTGTTACAGACGTGAAATTTGATATTTGAAATCTGCTTTAAAAGTAAAGAACCACGCATTTTCGGAAAATCAAATGAAGTATTTTTTGCTGGAAAATTCACTTGGGGGGGGGGGGTGAAAGGAAGTGAAAAAATATTTTTATGGGGATACTTATATCTCAAAACTGAAGGCAATAGAAAGGTGAAAAAATTGAAAAATTAATTGACTTAATTGTATGAGAATACATACATCTAATAAAAATAAGGTTGTTACAGGCGTGAAAATTGGTATTTGGATTTCCCTTAAATACAAAGAAAAACGCGTTTTGGGGGGGCTGAACCATCTTGCGGGACGGGAGTGAAAAGGAGTTGAATTCCTTTCATGAGGACACATAAATCAAAAAAAGTAGAAGTTAGAGTCGTGACAATTTGTATTTAGAAGATCCTTTACTATTAAAGAAACAAGTATTTTTTGCTGGAAAATTCACTTGGGGGGGGAGGGGTTGAAAGGAAGTGAAAAAAAGATTATTTTTAAACTTATATCTCAAAACTGAAGGTAATAGCCGTGAACATTGGTGTTTGGAATCTCCTTTAAACATAAAGAAACACGCCTTCTTTTCATTCTTTTTTTGGGGGGTGGGGGTAAATAAACTTAACGGCGGTGGGGTGTAAAAGGAGGTGTGGCCAATTGATATTACTGTTCATAATGTACTTATAAGGAGCCTCCGTTGCTCAGGCGGCAGCGCGCCGGCGTCTCACAGCTGGGTTCCGTGGTTCAAATCCCGGTCACTCCATGTGACATTCGTGCTGGATAAAACGGAGGCGGGACAGGATTTCCTCCCGATACTCCGGTTTTCCCTATCATCATTCATTCTAGCAACACTGTCCAATATTTCATTTCATTTGTCATTCATCGATCATTGCCCCAGAGGTGTGCTTCGGCAGCCGGCACATTTCCTATTGTCGCCGCAAGATGGGGCTTTATTCATTCCATTTCTGACCCTGTCGAATGACTGGAAACAGGATGTAGATTTTCGATGTACTTATTCTGATCATAAACCGATCATTTTTAATCTTTCCTGGGTTCGATTTCAACAGCCATCTTTTCCTTCGAAGAACGTCCTTAGATTACAGTGGACTCTCCTGGCATATAAATGAAAATTTAAACACATTTGACATAAGCGATAGGAATGAGATTGACCGTCAAATTATTCACCTCTATAATAAGTTCAATAATGCACGGAAGTATGTCATTCGCATCGCCAGAAATCCCGCACACTTGCCTACGCGCGACAATGATGCTGGTCACATTCTCAACAATGACAATGGCAGCAGATGTAATTTACCGCTAAGTAGCGGTCTTGTATCTTGCTGTGGGGTCCAGAACACCTAATAACAATAATAATAATAATAATAATAATAATAATAATAATAATAATAATAATAATAATAATAATAATAACGTTCTGGACCGTCGTCAAATTGTGCGGACCGCGCTGGAAACGGGTCCTGGCCTGGTAATGTCTACGAATACAGTCCGGCCGCGGGTTCAGTACCGCCAAGGCACCCTAGACGACACCACGCCGGATCTCCTTCAGGAATTGATCCATACTAAAAATGCTTATAGGAAAAGATGGCAAAGATTTAGGGTCCCAACTGACCGCGTGGAATACCTGGACCTAGCCCGGGAAGTACGAAATCGATTGCTGGAAAGAAAGATTGAAAAATGTGAGGAACTATGCCGTAATCTCTCAGAAAACGAGTCAGATCGCGAATTTTGGCGGATTCTCTCAGAAAACGAGTCAGATCGCGAATTTCGGAGGATTATATATAAAACGTTAAGCATTCAATTATAAATTTCAGTATAATACCGTACCGAAGCAGGGGTATCTTGCTAGTATATCTGTATATATAAAATAACTTGTTCTGACTGACTGACTGACTGATTGACTGACTGACTGACTGACTGACTGACTGACTGACTGACTGACTGACTGACTGACTGACTGACTGACTGACTGACTGACTGACTGACTGACTGACTGACTGACTGACTGACTGACTGACTGATTCATCATCGCCGAGCCAAATCTGCTGGACATAAAGAAATTAAATTTTGGGGATACATTCATATTAAGATGCAGGTGCTCGATAAGAGAGGATTTTTGGATATTCCGTCGCTAAGGGGGTGAAAAGGGGGGTGGAATTTTAAAATGAGTGTATCTATATCTCCAAACTTTACAAGTGTACAGTTGTAAAAATTGGTATTTAGAATCTTCTTTAAAAATAAGGAAACACGTTTTTTTGTTTTCAGAAAATCCCAATAGGAGGGGTGAAAAAGGGTGAAAAGGGGGTTGAATGCCTTTAATCAGGATACCGGTACTTATATCTCAGAAACTGAAGATATTACAGACCTGAAAATTAGTACTTTTGATCGCTTTTAAAAATTAAGAAACACGTTTTTTTGTTTTTGGAAAATCCAATTAATAGGAGTGTGAAAAGGGGGGTGAATTTTTAAAATGAGCGTATCTATATCTCAAAACTTTGAAAGATTACAGATGTAAAAATTTGTATTTGGAATCTTCATTAAAAATAAAGAAACACGTGTTTTTTGTTTTCGAAAAATCCCAGTGGGAAGGGTGGAAAAGGGTGAAAAAATGGTTGAATGCCTTTTATGAGGCTACTTATATTTCAGAACCTGAAGATATTACAGACCTGAAAATTGGTATTTGGGATCTACTTTAAAAATAAAGAAACATGTATTTTTTCGTATTAGGAAAATCTGAATAATGGGGGGGTGAAAATGGGGGTGAATTTTTAAAATGAGTTTATCTACACCTTAAAACTTTAAAAGTTTACAGATGTAAAAATTGGTATTTAGAATCTCCTTTAAAAATAAAAAACATGTATTTTTTGTTTTCGGAAAATCCCAATAGGAGGAGTGAAACAGGGGTTGAATGCCTTTAATGAGGATACTTATATCTCAAAAACTGAAGATATTACAGACCTGAAAATTGATATTTGGGATCTCCTTTAAGAATAAAGAAACACCTTTCTTTTGCTTTTGGAAAATCCAAATAGGGGTGGGGGGGTGAAAAGTGGTTGAATTTTTAAAATGAGTGTATCTACATCTCAAAACTTTAAAAGTTTGCACATGTAAAAATTGATATTTAGAATCTGCTTTCAAAATGAAGGAACACTTTTTTCTGTAAATCTCAATAGGAGGGGTTAAAAGGGTGAATAATGGGTTGAATGCCTATAATGAGGATACATATATCTCAGAAACTGAAGATATTACAGAACTGAAACTTTGTATTTGGGATCTCTTTTAAAAATAAAGAAACACTTATGTTTTTGCTTTTGGAAAATCCAATTAATGGCGGTTAAACAGGAGTGACAAATTGCGGTGAATTTTTGAAAGACTACATCTACAGAATATCTGAGAAATGTAGAATGTTACAGACGTAAAAAGTGGTATTTGGAATCTCCTGTAAATGTAAAGAAACATAGGTGATTTGTTTTCGGAAACTCCTCTTAAAGGGAACTAAAAAGGGGTTGAAATTTTTAAAATGAGAATTTATACAGTATATCTCAAAAAACTTAACATGTTACAGAAGTGAAAATTGGTGGTAGTTTTATCTCTATTAGAAATAAAGAAACGTGTATTTTTAGTTTTCGGAAATACCACTTGGGTGGAAGGGGTGGGTATCAGTGGCTGAAAATGGTGTTGAATTCTTTCAATTAGGCTACTGTTATCTCAAAAATGAAGATGTTACAGGCGTGAAATTTGATATTTGGAATCTGCTTTAAAAGTAAAGAAACACCTATTCTCGGAAAATCCAATGAATGGGAGGGGGGGAGGTGAAAGAATTTAAAATTAATTTACTTAATTGTATGAGAATACTTACATCTAATAAAAACTAAAGTTGTTAGGGCCTACAGACGTGAAAATTGGTATTTGGTTCTTCTTTAAAAACAAAGAAAAACCCGTTTTGGGAGGGGAATCGTCCTGGGAGGCGGGAGTGAAAAAGGAATTGAATTCCTTTCATGAGGACACATAAATAAAAAACTAAAGAAGTTAGAGTCGTGATAATTGGTATTTAGAAGATCCTTTACTATTAAAGAAACAAGTATTGTTTGCCTGAAAATTCACTTGGGGGGGGGGGGTAAATAAATTTAACGGCGGTGGGGTGTGAAAGGAGGTGAGACCAATTGATTTTACTGTTCATAATGTATTTATAAGGAGCCTCCGTTGCTCAGGCGGCAGCGCGCCGGCCGCTCACAGCTGGTTTCCTTGGTTCAAATCCCGGTCTCTCCATGTGACATTCGTTTTGGGCAAAACGGAGGCGGGACAGGTTTTTCTCCGGATACTCCGGTTTTCCCTGTCATCATTCATCCCTGCAACACTGTCCAGTATAATTTCATTTCATTTGTCATTCATTAATCATTGCCCCAGAGGAGTGCGACAGGTTTCGGCAGCCGGCACAATTCCTATTGTCGCCGCTTGATGGGGGCTTTATTCATTCCATTCCTGACCCTGTTGAATGACTGGAAACAGGCTGTAGATCTTCGATGTACTTATTCTGATCATAAACCGATCATTTTTAATCTTTCCTGGGTTCGTTTTCAAGAGCCATCTTTTCCTTCGGAGAACGTTCTTAGATTTCAGTAGATTCTCCTGGCATATAAATAAAAATTTTAACACATCTATATATATAAAATAAGAGTTTTGTCTGTACATTACTCAGAATTTGAAAAGAATGGCATTTCTATATCGATCATGTCCACAATAACAAGAAAATGCAGTTTTTACTTTTCCGTAATTTCTGTCTGTCTGTCTGTCTGTCTGTCTGTCTGTCTGTCTGTCTGTCTGTACACGCATCACGAGAAAACTGCTGAAGAGAATTTAATAAAAATCGGTGTGTAGAGTCGGGGGACGAGCCGCTACAATCTAGGTTATAAATTATTTTATTCACGATGAGTGAAATGGTAGTTTAGGGGAAGGCCTAAAATTCAATTCTCAAATATTTATATTATTAGTGGTCATATCGATAAATACTACATAACTATAGTTATGCAGAATTAAATTTCTGATCATTTACGTCTTATGCATTTTTACCGTACCGGCTATGATAACAGAGCTATTCATGAATTTGGATTTTTGTTGCTAAGTCGATATCAACGCCGAGTCCCGACAAAATGGGTAAACAGAATTTAATGAAAATCGGTATATAGAGTCGGGGAATAAGAAACTACAGTTTAAGCTATAAACAATGTTATTCACCCTGGGTGAAATGGTAGTTTAGGGGAAGGCACCTATAATTTAATTTTTAAATACCTATGCTCTTGGTCCTATGGAAAATTACTACATAACAAAAGTTATACAGAATATATTTCCGACCATTTATGTTTTATTCAGTTTTACCGTACTGACTATGATAAGAGTGGCATTTCAGAACCAGAAGACAATTAATAATGTGACGGCCTACAATATCGAAAGCGCGTAACATAGATCAACAATAACATTTTACTGACAGTTGTTTGTTGTAATGTTCTTTGTCTCTTATGCTGACATTCAACTCCGATAGCTGGGATTACTGCTGCGTACCGATTATAACAGCTTAACTGAATATTGGCGGGAAATAGCTGAGGAGTTAAATAACTTTCTTCTTTAGCATGCCAATCCTCTGGTTCATACATTTTCTGATACTGCTGGTACGTAACACACTGGTTCATCATAGTATGCCAGCTATTCGATACGCGCTGTTTTGAATGAGCAGTGTGCGCACTTAAGTCAGAGGCTCAGTTAGTAGTAGTAGTATGAACTGGTCTGGAATTACAATTTAGCCCTATTCCAAATTATAGTACCAGAATTCACTAAATAACTCAAAATTCAACCTTGAAAAGAGCCGTTTCTTAGGAAAAGCTTCTTCCTCTTCACTTTCATAAAATCTACATTAATTTTATTCCAAATTAGCAGCGAAGATGTGGCTTCTTCTCTGGCTTGGAGGAAAAATTGCTTCCACGTCAGATAGTTCTTTCCCCCGCCGGTGTAGTATATTGAGATGAACGGGCATAGTTTTTGCCCTGGGACTATCCACTATTTGAACACCCCCTTCGCCGAAAAAAGGACGAAGATTGTTCACGGATCACAGATGTCTGC
This sequence comes from Anabrus simplex, assembly GCF_040414725.1. Classification (NCBI taxonomy): domain Eukaryota; kingdom Metazoa; phylum Arthropoda; class Insecta; order Orthoptera; family Tettigoniidae; genus Anabrus; species Anabrus simplex. Next base: position 490,479,173 of record NC_090266.1, read on the forward strand.
GTCTTGGTCATTCCAACTCTGTAGCTTTGGACTGTTAGTTCGACAGCATAGTACTGTTCGTTAAAAGTGAAGAAATGTGTGGTTTTTCATTTGATCGGGTATTTCATATGAAGGCATTGCTTTTAATCGCGCCATTCCTACCGACGTCATTGTAATGACCCATGTTCATTTCAGTTAGGAAAACCACTAAGAGAGTCTTTCTGAGAATCTATAAAGGCAGGCGGAGAGTGAGTGTCTGCCATTATAATGAAAACTCCCCAACCTGATTGACACTGACGGTAGGCAAGCTGGCCTACCATTACAATGAAAATTCCCTAACCCAGTCATGATATGAGAAAATACGTTGGTGACTTGCCCGTCGTGCTTCTAGGGCAACGTTAAGAGCTATGAAACTTAATACAATCTTGCTCACAACGTTTACATTACCTAACCTAGAATTCTGTATAAAATTTAGAATTCCGTAGCGAAGCACGGGTACACCAGCTAGTTTGAAATAAACGATAGGAATGAGATTGACCGTCCAATTGTTCACCTCCATAATAAGGTCAATAATGCACGGAAGTACGTCATTCGTATCGCCAGAAATCCCGCACACTTGCCTACGCGCGACAATGGTGCTGGTCACATTCTCAACAATGAAAATGGCTGCAGATGTTATTTACCGCCAAGTAGCGGTCTTGCATCTTGCTGTGGGGTCCAGAACATCTATAATAATAATAATAATAATAATAATAATAATAATAATAATAATAATAATAATAATAATAATATTCTGGACCGTCGTCAAATGTGCGGACTGCGCTAGAAACGGGTCCTGGACGGATAATGACTAAGAATGCAGTCCGGCCGCTGGTTCAGTATCGCTAAGGCACCCAAAACGACACCACGCTGGATCTCCTGAAGGATTTGATCCATATTAAAAATGCTTATAGGAAAAGGTGGATAAGATTTAGGGACCCAACTGACCGGGTGGAATACCTGGACCTAGCCCGGGAAGTACGAAATCGGTTGTTGGAAAGAAAGATTGAAAAATGGAAGGAAACTTGCCGTAATCTATTAGAAAACAAATCAGATCGCGAATTTCGGCGTATTATATATTTAAAAAATAAGCATTCAATTCTAAATTTCAGTATAATACCGTAGCGAAGCACGGGTATCTTGCTAGCCTATATATATAAAAGAACATGTCCTGACTGACTGACTGACTGACTGACTGATTCATCATCGTCGAGCCAAAACTATTGGACATAAATAAATGAGATTTTGAGAATACATTTATATTACACTGTAGGTGCTCGCTAAGGGAGGATTTTTGGATATTCCTTCGCTAAGCGGGTGAAAAGGGGGGTGAATTTTTAAAATGAGTGTATCTATATCTCAAAACTTTAAAAGTTTACGGATGTAAACATTTGTATTTAGAATCGCCTTTAAAAATAAACACACATTTTTTTTGTTTTCGGAAAATCCCACTAGGAGGGGTGAAAAAGGGGTTGAATGCCTTTAATGAGAATACTTATATCTCAGAAACTGAAGATATTACAGACCTTGAAATTGGTATTTGGAATCTCCTTTTAAAATAAAGAAACATGTATTTTTTTTTTGTTTCTGGAAAATCGCATTAATGGGGGTTAAACAGGAGTGACGAATGGGGTGAACTTTTAGGAAGACAATGTCTACAGTTATATCTCAGAAACGTGAAATGTTACAGACGTAAAAATTGGTATTTGTAATCTCCTGTAAGAATAAAGAAATAACGATGATTATTTTTTTCGGAAACTTCACTTAAGGGGCACTAAAATGTGGATGAAACTTTAAAATGAGCATGTATACAGTATATCTCAAATACTTAACAATTTACAGAAGTGAAAAATGGTATTTTTATCTCTTTTAAAAACAAAGAAACATGTATTTTTTGTTTTCGGAAAAAACAGTGGGGTAGGGGGTAAAATGATTGAAAATGGGGTTGAGTTATTTTTATTACGATACTGATATCTCAAAAACTGAAGATGTTACAGACGTGAAATTTGGTATTTGGATTCTCCTTTAAAAATAACGAAATGCGTATGTTTGTTTTCGGAAATCCGCTTTAAGGGGGTGGGGAATGAAAAATTAGTTTAATTATTGTATGAAAATACTGTTATCACACAAACGAAAGATGTTGCAGACGTGAAAATTGGTATTTGGAATCTGCCTTAAAAGTAAAGAAACACGTATTCCTTTCATTTCGGAAAATCCAATGGGAGGGGGGGGGGGTTAATGAATTAAAAAATGAATTGAATTAATTGTATGAGGATACTTACATCTAATAAAAACTAAAGTTGTTACAGACGTGAAAATTGGTATTCGGATCTCCTTTATAAACAAAGAAAAACGCATTTTTTGATGAAAATAATCTTGGGGGGCGGGGGTGAAAAGGAGTTGAATTCCTTTTATGAGGACACATATCTCAAAAACTGAAGATGTTACAGTCGTATAATTGGTATTTAGAAGCACTTTTACTAATAAAGAAACAAGTATTTTTCCGGAAACTTCACTTAAGAGGAGGGGGAGTGTAAAACGATGTGAAAAAAGTGTATTCTTTTTATGGGGATACTTATATCTCAAAACTGAAGGTAACAGACGTGAGCACTGCTATATGGAATCTCCTTTAAACATAAAGAAACACGCCTTCTTTTTTGGGTGGGGGGTGGGTGTGGGGAATCAACGGTGGTGGGGTGAAAAATGAGTTGAGGCCAATTGATTTTACTGTTCATAATGTACTTGATTCTGATCATAAACCGATCACTTTTAATCATTCCTGGGTTCGTTTTCAAGAGCCGTCTTTTCCTTTAGAGAAATTAAAGTTAGATTACAGTAGATTCCCCTGGTATATAAATAAAAAATAAACACATTTGAAATAAACGATAGGAATGATATTGACCGTGCAATTGTTCATCTCTTTAATAAGGTCAATAATGCACGGAGGTATATCATTCGTATCGCCAGAAATCCCTAAATGCGACAATGGTGCTGCTCACATTGTCAGTAATGACAATGGCAGTAGATGTAATTTACCGCCAAGTAGCGGTCTTGCATCTTGCTGCGGGTTTCAGAACGTCAATAATAATAATAATAATAATAATAATAATAATAATAATAATAATAATAATAATAATAATAATAATAATACCGGGCGAGTTGGTCGTGCGCGTAGAGGCGCGCGGCTGTGAGCTTGCATCCGGGAGATAGTAGGTTCGAATACCACTATCGGCAGCCCTGAAAATGGTTTTGCGTGGTTTCCCATTTTCACACCAGGCAAATGCTGGGGCTGTACCTTAATTAAGGCCACGGCCGCTTCCTTCCAACTCCTAGGCCTTTCCTATCCCATCGTCTCCATAAGACCTATCTGTGTCGGTGCGACGTAACGCCCATAGTAAATAATAATAATAATAATAATAATAATAATAATAATACTAATAATAATAATAATAATAATAGTGTTCTGGACCGTCCGACTCGTTGGCTGAACGGTCAGCGTACTGGCCTTCGGTTCCGAGGGTCCCGGGTTCGATTCCCGGCCGGGTCGGGGATTTTAATCGTCTCTGATTAATTCTTCTAGCCCGGGGACTGGGTGTTTGTGTTTGTCCCAACACTTTCCTCTTCATATTCACACAACACACTACACTAATAACCACCACAGAAACACGCAATAGTGATTACATCCCTTCATATAGGGTTGGCGTCAGGAAGGGCATCCGGCCGTAAAACAGGGCCAAACTCACACGTGCGACACAGTTCGCACCCGCGACCCCACAGGTGTGGGAAAAGCGGTAGAAAAAGAAGAAGAAAAAGAATAGTGTTCTGGACCGTCGTCAAAATGTGCGGACCGCGCTGGAAATGGGCCCTGGCCGGGTAATGACTACGAATACAGTCCGGCCGCGGGTTCAGTACCGTCAAGACACCCAAGACGACCCCACGCCGGATCTCCTCATGGATTTGATCCATATTATAAATGCTGATAGGAAAAGATGGCAAAGATTTAGGGACCCAACTGACCAGGCGGAATACCTGGAGTTTGCCCGGGAAGTACGAAATCGATTGCTGGAAAGAATGATTGAAAAATGGGAGGAACTCTGCCGTCAGATCTTGAATTTTGGCGGATTATATATAAAATGTTAAGCATTGCATTATAAATTTCAGTACAATACCGTAGAGATGCATGGGAACCTTGCTAGTATATATATATATGTATACTGACTGACAGAGCAAATGCAACACCAAGAAGGAGTGGTTCGAAAGGGATGAAAGTTGGGGAAAAAACAGAGACGGCACGGACGAATAATTGATGTTTATTTCAAACCGATATGCAGGTTACACAATGCGCACGGCATCGACTCAGTAGGATGTAGGACCACCGCGAGCGGCGATGCACGCAGAAACACGTCGAGGTACAGAGTCAATAAGAGTGCGGATGGTGTCCTGAGGGATGGTTCTCCATTCTCTGTCAACCATTTGCCACAGTTGGTCGTCCGTACGAGGCTGGGGCAGAATTTGCAAACGGCGTCCAATGAGATCCCACACGTGTTCGATTGGTGAGAGATCCGGAGAGTACGCTGGCCACGGAAGCATCTGTACACCTCGTAGAGCCTGTTGGGAGATGCGAGCAGTGTGTGGGCGGGCATTATCCTGCTGAAACAGAGCATTGGGCAGCCCCTGAAGGTACGGGAGTGCCACCGGCCGCAGCACATGCTGCACGTAGCGGTGGGCATTTAACGTGCCTTGAATACGCACTAGAGGTGACGTGGAATCATACGCAATAGCGCCCCAAACCATGATGCCGCGTTGTCTAGCGGTAGGGCGCTCCACAGTTACTGCCGGATTTGACCTTTCTCCACGCCGACGCCACACTCGTCTGCGGTGACTATCACTGACAGAACAGAAGCGTGACTCATCGGAGAACACGACGTTCCGCCATTCCCTCATCCAAGTCGCTCTAGCCCGGCACCATGCCAGGCATGCACGTCTATGCTGTGGAGTCAATGGTAGTCTTCTGAGCGGACGCCGGGAGTGCAGGCCTCCTCCAACCAATCGACGGGAAATTGTTCTGGTCGATATTGGAACAGCCAGGGTGTCTTGCACATGCTGAAGAATGGCGGTTGACGTGGCGTGCGGGGTTGCCACCGCTTGGCGGCGGATGCGCCGATCCTCGCGTGCTGACGTCACTCCGGCTGCGCCTGGACCCCTCGCACGTGCCACATGTCCCTGCGCCAACCATCTTCGCCACAGGCGCTGCACCGTGGACACATCCCTATGGGTATCGGCTGCGATTTGACGAAGCGACCAACCTGCCCTTCTCAGCCCGATCACCATGCCCCTCGTAAAGTCGTCTGTCTGCTGGAAATGCCTCCGTTGACGGCGGCCTGGCATTCTTAGCTATACACGTGTCCTGTGGCACACGACAACACGTTCTACAATGACTGTCGGCTGAGAAATCACGGTACGAAGTGGGCCATTCGCCAACGCCGTGTCCCATTTATCGTTCGCTACGTGCGCAGCACAGCGGCGCATTTCACATCATGAGCATACCTCAGTGACGTCAGTCTACCCTGCAATTGGCATAAAGTTCTGACCACTCCTTCTTGGTGTTGCATTTGCTCTGTCAGTCAGTGTATATATATATTGCTATTTGCTTTACGTCGCTTCGACACAGGTCTTATGGCGACGATGGGAGAGAAGGGGCCTAGGAGTGGGAAGGAAGCGGCCGTGGCCTTGATTAAGGTACAGCTCCAGCATTTTCCTGGCGTGAAAATGGGAAAACACGGAAAAGCATCTTCACGCACTTAAGCGACTGCAGCTATCGAACTCGGTATGGATAATAATCATCATCATCATTTTATAACGATGTGAATTATTTATTCAATGCCTGGTCTGAGTGGCTCAGACCAGACCTCCTGAATCCAAGTTGGTGGGTTCGATCCCGACTCAGCCAGTGTTATTTGAAGGTGTTCAGATTATCCAGCCTCGTGTTGATAAGTTTACCGGCACGAAACTTTACTACTGTAGAACTATATTCCGGCACCCCGGCGTCTCCATAAACCTTGAAAATAGTGTAACGCGATTAGATTTTACTGTAGTGTGGTGAAATTTAGTAGAAAAGCTCATTTTTACTTATGGCACGCAATAATAAGTTTATTTAAGGGAGATACGTAGACATTTGTGAAAAATTATTTTGGAAGCAGTTTCTCACGGGATACAGTACGACTTGTTCTTAGACTTATGGAATTACCGAGCGTTTTGGCCGTGCGGTCAGGGGCACGCGGCTGTGAGCTTGCATCCGGGAGATGGTGGGTTCGAATCCCACTGTCGGCAGCCCTGAAGATGGTTGTCCGTGTTTTCCCATTTTCACACCAGGCAAATGCTGGGGCTGAACCTTAATTAAGGCCACGGCCGCTTCCTTCCAACTCCTAGGCCTTTCCTAGCAACGAGCAAAAAAAAAAAGGAAAAGACTTAGGGAATTGAGGAATCTAAACAGTAGAGATCTTAAGGGGAAGTGTCGTGTTCTGACGGAAGAAAAACATAGACTAAATTGGAGGAAATATAGAACATTCATCAAACATTCTCTGCGTATTCTTGCACAGGAAATAGGAGCTCCAAAACGTCACTCTAAAAAGCAAGTAACCTTCAAAACCTGAAACTCCATCGAGGTTTCATAGTCCAAGAATTACAACCACGTGAAAATTCGATTCGAGTAAATATGTGTAATTGAATTTAACTTCGCTAATAGTGTTATCGATCCATAACTAACAATCTCAGATGAAGCATGGTTTAATTTACATGATCTACGCATCGGAATTTTACTTCCAAATAATCACATGTTTAAGGACTAGCACAGACTCAGTAATAACGTAGTCCATCGAATAGTTTCTAGAAACACAAGTGCAAGGAACCTACTGCGTATGTGTTTATTGTTCTTCTCAGTTGCTATCGATTTTATGTGATGCCAGACTACCTACATTTTCACCTGGAAAGGAATAATAATAATAATAATAATAATAATAATAATAATAATAATAATAATAATAATAATAATAATAATAATAATAATAATAATAATAATAATAATAATAATAATAACAACCCTTTTCTACATTTCTTGGGAACGACACTTCGTACGGATATGGACCAGTTTAGTGGCCGGATGCCCTTTCTACACCAACCCCATGTGGAGGAATATAACCACTATTGTGTGTTTCTGTTGTGGTTGGTAATGTGGTATGTCGTGTCTAGACGAAAAGATCTGTGTTGAGCAGAACAAAACCCCCAGTCTCCGAGCCAGAGAAATTAATCATACATAGTTAAGATCTCGGCCCAGCCGAGCATCAAACCCGGGGACGTCTGAAATGAAGACCATTACTCTGAACATTCAGCCAAGGACCCGGACAATAATAATAATTGTACCGGGCGGTACACCTCCGCTCCGCTAATTCAAACATTGCGCCAGTTGAAACTCCCCTACTGGAGGAAGCCTGAACTTTAACAACCATGTTAATTCTAAAGTTTCTCAGAAGATGTCTCTCCTGTAAATTTTGAAGTGTTCTGAACTATGTCAATTTCGATTCGTGTTTGTCTGCTCCATAGCAAGAACTTTGAACATTCTCTAACAGATGTCTCTACCAAAACTGATAACGCTCTCTGGTGTAAAGGAATGAACTGTCCGGAAGAAATTTAACATTCATAAGTTTTGTTTTTGCTAAATTTTGTTCTGTGGTTTGAGAGTTGGCAACATAATCCTTTCCTTCCGCCTGTTTTGAATGTAGCCAATCGGGAATTTCTGTAATTAATTTTCCACCAATAAGGTGTTTCTTCTCCGTCTGGTGTATTAGTTTTTGCTGTTATCCAATAAAAATTTGTGGGCGGGTTGTAATCATTCATGAAACGTCTCGAATTTTCCGTGAGGGTATATAAACTGCTGATTTTCTGGTCTCCTCGCCACTTCAATAACATCTTTCCAAGTGTGATTATATAGCAGGGGGCGGGAAGCGCCCCTTTCTTCAGGCGGCAGTTCAACCATCAGGTAATGGCCGTGTTTTAACTTATTTTCTTGCCAGCTCAGCAGTTTAACCCTCGGGGTGGGTTCGAAACTTTCCTCATGTAACCTATATTTAAAATGTAAAAGACACTTGGTATAAATTCTGTCTCTTTAACTACAAATTGGGATAGAGAGTGCCTAACCCTCTCGAGCTCCCATTCATTTTGTTTTGAGGTGACTACTTTTTTATAACAGTTTCCCTTCTACTCGTAATGTCATAACATTTTTCAATCGTGTCACCTCCGTAGTATGGGATTAGCCCTTGCATAAGCGGCCTAGTGCCATGTAGGTTTTAAAGAAATGTATTAGGAGTGCAGTTTCGCCTCCTCTAAAGTTGGTATTTTGGGGGCCATGTAATTGCCCTGTTTCTTTATGGAATAGGCCTCAGTAGGTTGGGTATTTTTACCCCTGTTTTCATGTGCTTGGAGGTCAGCTTGAAGGTGGAGTTTGGTGTGGCCTTTGATAGGCTTGAACTTTGAGAGCGGGTTGCTCTTTCTTAAGTTGGTTTCTGTGTGCCTCGAGCAGGCTTTACTGAGTAATAGGGAGCAAGTGCTCCTGGGCATGATTGGGGTTTTCTGCCCCTTTGTCAAACCTTGTATTTGGGTAAAGTTGGGCTAATTGCTCAAGGATGGTGAATCTGGGGCTCGAAGCCCAAAATCCATTAATAAACTGTAATTGTACTTTCTTAACTTGATGATATACAAATGAGTTCCTGTTATACTTGTTATTTCTTGACCTTGAAACGAAAATATAACCTTTGTTAAATTTTAAGTTAACTTTAATTTCGTAAGTTGAGACCTGTTCACCCCAGCACCTTCTTTCACCTCTGCTGATCCACCAAACCACGGTAACAAGTGGTAGCAGGGCGTGGTTGAATGGGTCTCAAATCAGCCCATTTTGACAGCTAAACGTTGCTTTGCTTTCGAACTCTAACAATTTTCTCTGTCGCTGGACTTTTCTTTTTCATTTTTCAAAGCTGTTAAATTTTGGTCATCATGCCCGGCCCTCGCGAAGTCCTCCATCTCAACTATTTGCGCAAGGAGGAGTTGATCTATGAATTAACAATTAGAAATGTGCAATCTGGAGGCACGGTTGCGGTAGACACCAATAAGCTTAGAGAGTCCCTTGATTTGCCCAGTTCCATCCCCACTTTGGGAGAGAAAGAAATTGACGACTCTCTCTCCACGATCACTGACAATACTACTGAGCTGGCATCCGTGATTACCTTTTTTGAAGAAAATGACCCTTCTCCTAATCAAATTAAACGTGTGCAAGCCAGGTTATTTCATTTTTCTAATAGAGTTAACGATCTGTTGTCTCTCAAGTTGAATGACATTCAAAGGAAGGAAGCTACTGTTGTTCTTGAAAATCTTTCTGAATTGTCCAGTAAGGTTACCCAATTGTTAACTGGGGAAGTTCCTCCCAAAACTGATCAAGCCACTACGGTGAACGTAGGTAGCGAGGAAGAGTCTCATAAGGGAGAAGGCAATAGGAAAACTGTTGGAGCTCAACAAACCTCATCCCCAGTGGACAATGAGTCTGAACGCCGTACCTCGTTGAATAACGCACGTTCTGAATTAGCTTCTTCGCCACTTAAACCTTTACCTAATATGTCACCAGGGTTCAGCAGTTTGCCTCATCCATTAGCAATGTTGCTCAGAGGTATTTCTAAGTTTTCGGTTAACTCTACCAGTGACGTAATTTCATTCTTAAGGTTTTTGGTTGAGTTTCAGGATCATGCCCTCGTTTTTTCACTTTCTCCGTGTCAACGTTTGCAGATAATTTACCCCTATTCCATTGGTGTCCTCTCAGACAAAATAGTAAGAGCCATTGCCGAACAATCATCTATTGAAGACTTCCACGCCCACTTGCTAGCTAACTTCATTCCGGCTAGGGCAAGGTCCTCACTAATTCAGAAGTACTATTATCGTGTACAGCGGTTGGATGAAAACTTGGCAGATTTCATCCAAGATATTAAGTTCTATACTAGGGTATTTGCTCTTCATTTTCCTGAAGACCAGATTGTTCAGGCTATAGTGGAAGGTATTTCTCCATCATACAGGTCATATTTGTGTTTTGCGTCGCGTCCTCAAACGTTTGCTGAATTAGAGGCTATGGCCTTCTCAGCGGAAGGAGTTAGATACGCCGATACCTTGCGTGTCGCGAAAGAACCCCCTCCATCCTCTCGTAGTTTTCGGCCTCCACCTCGCCCACCCAATCACACTCCGTAAATGTTACGCTTGCGGGTCGCCTGACCATCTTCGCAATAAATGCCCATTGATCAAATCTAGTAGCACCAATAATGGAGCAAGTTCATCCCAAGGTTGCTTTAAATGCGGCGCGTTTTCCCATGTCGCCAAAAATTGCCCAAATTCGAATAGCACCCCCTCCTGCTCAACTTCCACCAAGGCCAATAATAATAAGTGACTAGTGGCTTCGGCTGTGTCGGCGAACCCATCTTCCCGAGGCTCGGCCCCACGTAAAAATGTCGAAATTTCAGGGAGAACACTGTCTTCTAATTTATCTTTTGAAGGTCCCAAAGAATGTCTCAGGATTGCGGCGGATTCCCCCGCACCTGTGCCTTTTCTCAAAATTTAATTAAATAATGAACCGGTAACAGCTTTATTAGATTCAGGCAGTGTGTGTTCTATTATTTCGGCTGAATGGTACTCCAAACTGAAAACTGTGTGTAAACTTCCTGACTATTGCTCATCTTCAGTTCAAAATGTTTCGGCTAATTCTTCTCCATTAGAAATTGTAGGTTTTTTATATGCCAAAATTCGGATTTCTAAATTTACTTGGAAAGTTAAATTGTTTGTGGCAAAGCACTTGTCCTGCCCCATTTTATTGGGAGCAGATTTCATGTCCCACCCTGGTCTGGTGCTCGACCTTCAGAGTAGGTCGTGCACATTCAAATTTGCTTCTAATAGAAAAATCCCTTTGTTAAAGTGTAGTGCTGTATCATGTTCATCTATTTCGCCTACCCAGGATGAGATGTTGTTAGATCTTAGACATCTACCTGAGGATCAGGCTGATAGTATTCGTAAGCTGTGTCAGTCGTTTCCAGAGGTGTTCTCGGACCTTATTGAATACAAAATTGAGGTCACGGATTCGATTCCTGTCCGTTTTCCACCTTATAGGCTATCTCCACCTAAAATGAAGGCATTGAAAGAAATCATCGATCAAATGTTAAAGGAGGGTATCATCCGGCCCTCTAAGTCGGCGTATTCTTCGCCTATTTTTCTAGTCCCAAAACCCCAAGGAGGCTTCAGGCCTGTCATTGATTATAGGGCTCTCAATCGGAAGGTGGTGTTACAATCTGTGCCCCTTCCTGACCTTCATTCTTGTTTTTCATGGTTTCGTAAAACTAAGTTCTTTACCATCTTGGATCTGAATCAGGCCTATAATCAAATTCCTCTGGCTGAAGGATCTAAACATCTTACAGCGTTTGCCACGGATTGGAATTTATACGAATACAACCGTGTGCCTTTCGGGCTCCCCACAGGAGCAGCTGTAATTACGAGACTGCAAGATAGGGTCTTCTCCGACATCAAATTTGAGTACTTGTACCACTATCTTGATGATGTTGTCGTATTTTCGGAGACTTTTGAAGAACATCTAGATCATCTAAAGGAAGTTCTCAATCGCCTTCGTAAGGCTGGGCGAACTGTGAAGTTGTCCAAGGTCGCCTTCGCTAAGCCTTCAATGTCATTCCTAGGGCATATTGTGTCTCCCGATGGTGTTGCAGTCGATCACTCTAGAACACAGGCCATCCGTTATTTCAAGCCTCCCAAGGACATCAAAGGTATTGCCAGATTCATTGGTATGGTGAATTTCTTCAGGAAATTTATTCCTAACTTCGCTAACAGAGCGGCGCCCTTGAACCTTCTTCGTAGGAAAGGCGTCAAATTTGAGTGGGGACATTCTCAACAAGCCGCTTTTGAAGATCTTAAATTAGCTCTGTGTAATGCCCCTGTTCTGGCTATGCCCGATTTCTCCAAAAAATTCATCGTCCAAACCGACGCGTCGTCGTCGGCGGTAGCTGCAGTCCTTCTTCAAGAGACTGAACTAGGGAGGCGACCCATCGCCTATGCTCCTAAGACTCTATCGGCTCAAGAAGCCAAATATTCCATCTATGAGCTCGAAGGTTTGGCAGTCTTATTTGCTTTAGAAAATTTCCGTCTCTATCTGGAACATGTCAAGTTCGACTTAGAAACTGATAACCAAGCCTTAAGTTGGGTCTTAGGTAGGCCGCGTTGTACTGGTCGTATAGCCCGGTGGGCCATCCGAATTTCGGCCTTCCAATTTGATGTTAGGCATATCAGAGGTACTGAAAACGTGGTTGCTGACGGACTAAGCCGTATGTTTTCCAATGATGTGGAGGCTCCTGATCTGGATGATAGTTCTTCACCTCCCGTGTCCATACTATCTGAGGTTAATGCCATTCTGACTGATGCTCCCATGTTGTTTAGGGATATTGAAAAATATCAGCGTGAAGATCCAGTGCTGGCTCCCATTATGGAAACCCTTTCTTCTGGGGAACATGTCGTCCCTTATGTATTGAGGAATGGGGTTTTATGTTGCCCGTCGAGGCATGACCAAAAATGAAAGTTGTAGTTCCAGCTGTTCTTGTACCAATGATCTTCAAGTACTATCATGAGGCCCCATTAGGGGGGCATTTGGGCATCTTCAAAACCCGGGAAAAGATCCGTGAAATGTTTATCTGGAAGGGTATGGACGGTGAAATTCGTGAACTAGTTAAAGCTTGTAAATCTTGTTTGCTTAGTAAACCAACCATGTCCACCAAGGTAGGCCTTTTGTCTTCTCACCAAGCGTCGCGCCCCATGGAACGTCTCTACATCGATTACGTAGGACCCTTCCCCCAGTCAAAGGGGAATGCCAATAAGTTCATCCTTGTATGTGTAGATGGTTTTACAAGATTTTCTTGGTTATTTCCAACTAAGCTGGCTACCGCCCAGTCCACCATCACTTGTTTAAATTCCATTTTCGCTTCTTTTGGTCCGTGTCAATATATTGTGTCTGATAATGCTAAAGCCTTCACCTCCAATCTCTGTCGTAAATTCTGTTTTGATCTGTCCATATCTCATGTGACAACTTCTGCTTATTATCCTCAACCATATCTGGCTGAACGGGTTAATCGTAATCTGAGGTCCGCGCTGATTGCCTATCATCATGAAGATCATTCTAGGTGGGACACGTCCCTACATTGGTTAGCTTTTGCCTTGAATTCGGCGGTTCACGAATCCCATAAGTTTACTCTAGCTTCTTTGATCTTCAAGTTTGTTCCAAACACGCCGCTCTCTAACCTTTGGTCTCTGAGTGACATTCTACCTGAGACAATAGATCCTGATAATATTAAAGATCTTTGGAAGAAGGCTAAAGCCAACCTTAAAGTGTCTCATGAAAAGGTTAGGGAAAGATATGATCGTGGACGGAGACCCACCAGTTTGAAGTAGGTGACCAGGTGATGGTCAGGAATTTTGTTCCCGCGGGCAAGCTTGCCCCCAGATTTCATGGGCCGTGCATAATCCTAGATTTTCTTACGCCGGTTACGTTGTTATTAAGCAATCCAGCCACCGAGAGGATATTTAGGGTTCACCTGTCGCAGGTGAAACCTGTGTAACTTCCACGCTAACGTAGCTGATTTTATATTTGTTTTAACATTTTGAAAGTATTCGGAAGGTTATATTTTTGGGGGGGTTTCATTTTGAGGCCTTCTACCCTTGGAATCAGGTTCTTTGTATTTAATCATTTATTGTAAAACCTTCCCCGACCAGTTAAACTGCCATCCTGTCCTTACCATGGCCATTACCACGCTCCCGTCTCCTGCTCAACAACACACAGTGGCTATTTAAATGGAATAAATATTTCCACGCCGCTGGCCCCTCATCTTCACCACAAAGACTGTACCCTAAAATCATTATGGTCCAACAAATTCTGCCGCCGAGGTCTTACTGTTTCAGTGCCCCCGCAGCCGCGTGGCGCTGTGCCGCTCCTGGGGTAGAGCACGGGCCCGATCTACTTCAGGGAGGTCAACCAGTGTACGGCGAGCCGGAGCCCTCCTCCCGGCCAAGGCTGATGTGCGGCGCACAACCTGCAACTTGTCCGCAGACTGTAAACATTCGCCGCGGGTGCGGCGTGCTTCAGCACCACTACCCCTCTCATGGTGCGGGCGAGCGGTATATCAGGGTACTCGAGGGGTCCGAGCGGTCTCCTCTTGATACATGCTGCGGCGGCGGGTCTGGCCGTCAAACTTAATCAACATTGAATGTATTTAATCAGCTACATGGACATTTCATATCAACAATTACTACATTTTTGGATTCAACTACAATATTTGGTGGTCTTAGAAAATTTTCTTCACTTTTAAGAATTAAAAGTTTTTACTTCTGAATTTAACTTCTACAAGCATAAAGACATTACATCAAAAATTACTACAAAGAATTTTGAAACTGGATCAAACCAATTTAAGAACATTTCTGTGAATCCTTCTGCAATTAATTTCTAAATCAACATCATAACTTGGACCCTGTTTTCAAACAAAATTTGGTGTTCTTCTGTGTTACCCCTTGGAGAGACTTTTTTTTGGGGGGGGTCTGTACCGGGCGGTACACCTCCGCTCCGCTAATTCAAACATTGCGCCAGTTGAAACTCCCCTACTGGAGGAAGCCTGAACTTTAACAACCATGTTAATTCTATTCTCAGAAGATGTCTCTCCTGTAAATTTTGAAGTGTTCTGAACTATGTCAATTTCGATTCGTGTTTGTCTGCTCCATAGCAAGAACTTTGAACATTCTCTAACAGATGTCTCTACCAAAACTGATAACGCTCTCTGGTGTAAAGGAATGAACTGTCCGGAAGAAATTTAACATTCATAAGTTTTGTTTTTGCTAAAAAATTTTCTGTGGTTTGAGAGTTGGCAATATAACCCTTTCCTTCCGCCTGTTTTGAATGTAGCCAATCGGGAATTTCTGTAATTAATTTTCCACCAATAAGGTGTTTCTTCTTCGTCTGGTGTATGAGTTTTTGCTGTTATCCAATAAAATTTTGTGGGCGGGTTGTAATCATTCATGAAACGTCTCGAATTTTCCGTGAGGGTATATAAACTGCTGATTTTCTGGTCTCCTCGCCACTTCAGTAACATCTTTCCAAGTGTGATTATATAGCAGGGGGCGGGAAGCGCCCCTTTCTTCAGGCGGCAGTTCAACCATCAGGTAATGGCCGTTTTTTAACTTATTTTCTTGCCAGCTCAGCAGTTTAACCCTCGGGGTGGGTTCGAAACCTTCCTCATGTAACCTATATTTAAAATGTAAAAGACACTTGGTATAAATTCTGTCTCTTTAACTACAAATTGGGATAGAGAGTGCCTAACCCTCTCGAGCTCCCATTCATTTTGTTTTGAGGTGACTACTTTTTTATAACAGTTTCCCTTCTACTCGTAATGTCATAACATTTTTCAATCGTGTCACCTCCGTAGTATGGGATTAGCTCTTGCATAAGCGGCCTAGTGCCAAGTAGGTTTTAAAGAAATGTATTAGGAGTGCAGTTTCGCCTCCTCTAAAGTTGGTATTTTGGGGGCCATGTAATTGCCCTGTTTCTTTATGGAATAGGCCTCAGTAGGTTGGGTATTTTTACCCCTGTTTTCATGTGCTTGGAGGTCAGCTTGAAGGTGGAGTTTGGTGTGGCCTTTGATAGGCTTGAACTTTGAGAGCGGATTGCTCTTTCTTAAGTTGGTTTCTGTGTGCCTCGAGCAGGCTTTACTGAGTAATAGGGAGCAAGTGCTCCTGGGCATGATTGGGGTTTTCTGCCCCTTTGTCAAACCTTGTATTTGGGTAAAGTTGGGCTAATTGCTCAAGGATGGTGAATCTGGGGCTCGAAGCCCAAAATCCATTAATAAACTGTAATTGTACTTTCTTAACTTGATGATATACCAATGAGTTCCTGTTATACTTGTTATTTCTTGACCTTGAAACGAAAATATAACCTTTGTTAAATTTTAAGTTAACTTTAATTTCGTAAGTTGAGACCTGTTTATCCCAGCACCTTCTTTCACCTCTGCTGATCCACCAAATCACGGTAATAATAATAATAGTAATAATAATAAAAATAATAATAATAATTTCAGTTTTTATATCACCAGGTTGTCGAAATTATGTTCCGCAAAACTTCTTCATCGGGTCAGAAACCAGTAACACAGAGCTGTCGCATTTAAATTCTTTCAATTGCTACAGGCATCACCTGGGATTGAACCCACTATCCTGAGAACAAGGTGACAACGAGTACCGACTGTGCCACTGCGAATGACAGTTCTGAAACATGTTTCTCGCATTGAAGCCCTTCGAAATGCCAGGGGACTATGCTGGAGTTGGAATTTGCAACATGAATATACTGTAGAACGTGAGCGTTTAACCAAATGCACTTCTCAGCAGGTCGATCGATATCAATTTCCACTAGGCCTATCTAATGACTATGCTGAGAAATAATTGTTGAAATAATGTTTATACTCGATCACAAAGACCAAGCAATGTGTTTGAAGATGTCGTCACGCTGAACACTGGCACCGCAATATCTTAATGCCATCGAGATGGACAACAGTCGCCTTGTTAAACCAAGGCCGTTAATGGGCTGTATGTTATTTATTTAATTAAGACCGATTACAATATATCAGACTGTAATATCGAAACCAAAATGGTGGACGTCGTGGGCGCAGCAGATGCCGACTGATGAAGGTTAGGTAGCACGTAATAACTTCATTTCAAAGATAAACCGCCGCATATCCATAATAATAATAATAATAATAATAATAATAATAATAATAATAATAATAATAATAATAATAATAATAATAATAATCTTTTACGTCCCACTAACTACTGTTCACGTTTTCGAAGATGCCAGAATTGTGTCCTGCAGGAGTTCTTTTACGTGCGTAAAACTACCGATACGAGACTGACGTATTTGAACATCTTCATTTCAAGATTAATGTTAAAACGTACTAAGAAGAAAATAACTGAAATGACGTACATTAAATAACAAGTACCTAAGAGGCTACTGAAGATAAATACACACATACATGTAGTTATGTCAAATCAATTCCTTTAGCATCAGGTACATTATGAATAAAACAACACTGACATAAAGTAATATGCAAGTAAATAAATACCACACGCAGTAGGCTTCTTTCTGATGATCAACTTTGCCTAAATAAATAGTAACAAACTATTAAGAGAAAATAGGTAGAAAATAGAAAGTAATGTTATGTAAATAGCAGTATACCTGGTAAGTTTACATGCTGTTGAGCTTAAGACCATTTCGGATATTCTGCTTCGCTCCTAAGTCCTCAGTATTGTTCCTCTTCATCTGTTGAATGTGAATTTCTTTAGCAATGTCCTTGGAGATATTTTTGTCATGCAGAAGTTCTGAGAAGTTTTTGACACAAATGTTGACCAGGACTTTAATGCACTTCTTCAAAATTTTTAATAATGGCATGCGAAATTTGCAGACATAGTCAGCATTACTTAGGGTATTTTCAGCCATTTGGAGACCCAGTTTCACTACAGCATCTCTCCGATTGTCTAATTTCAAAAATGTGGTTCATATTTAACACTGATAAGAGTTTGGAAAAAGCAGTACACATCAAAAGTAAGGTGTAGAAGGAAATATGGAAGGATGCTTCAATCCACCTGTGTTTAGCTGAGTGAAGTATGAATAATTTTCCATATTATCACAATCAAGAAGAAGCTCTTCACCAGACTGTAGTATAACTTTACATTCCAAACACTTCGCTCTTTTCCTTAGTTTCTCCAGGACGGTCATGCTCGTATAACTAGCAATACATACTAAAATTCTCTAAGTTTCTACAGGAATAGTTGAACAGCGAGACTCATCAATAGCAGGTTCCAGAAACATCCAACATTTCATCTACTTTCCTCTGGGTGAATATTACAACTGGATCCTTCAAGGTAAACTCTCCTAACTTCGCAGACTTTAACTTCAGCAAACGTAGGACTTTGAGTCTTCGATCAGATTCAAGTATCTTTTCAACAGATACGCTGTACGTGCAGCCACTCAGTTTCCTATAAGCTGAGAAGGTTCCCTCCAAACTATCTGTCTGTAGCTTGGATATGAGTATATAGTCATAATTGTACTTATCAAAAACGTATTTACATAAATCAACAATTGTGAGGTGTGTGTGAGTTAAAGCTGTGTATATGTCATTAGTGAGTTTCCCTTCGGTCTCCGACATGTACCAGGTATCAATATAACTTTCCAAAGTTTGCAAAAAGAGGAGTTTGGTGTCATTGGCCCCATAAATTGGATTTGCATTCTCATTTAAGGTGTATGCTCCCTTCATGGCATGCTGAATATTAACAATGTTCCACCATTTAGAGATTAACTTTAAAAATTGGATGGTACCCTCAGAGATAACCATGCCCTCATTCATGGCATCTCTAAGGCCACAATATTTTTAGGGTCAAAAATACTCGTAGCTAATGCAATGTTCTGCCTCTCAATAGCCGTGGGATACAAAGCCTTCCTGGTCAAATTTGGAGCTAGCTTTAATAACATACTCTTTTCAGAATGAAATAGGTCTCTCATGTCTGAAAAATTAGCCTGAATGGTTGTGAATTGGCATGTCGTCTTACCTTCGGGAATGTTCAACATGTTCTCAATGACAGTGAATGTCTGTTTAACATCTGGGATAATAAATGATTCGCTGGACCTGTTTAACCAATTACTCCGAATACACTTCAATAAATGCACGTTGTCAAAGAGAAGAAACAGAGACTTGGAAGGATCAGATGGATTAGGGACACAAGTTTTTAGGATCCCGCCGCTTAATAGCTCAAACATTTTCCTATGTGTTCGATGATTATCAGAGATCAAAGTTAAGTTCATTCATAACTTTGAGAAAATCTACTGTTAGTTTCAGTAGTGTCTCAGCATTCATGTTTTTTACTGGGAAGAGACCTATGACATCCTTGTACTTCGAATGTAAGGATGAACACATACAAACCTGCATAGTGCTGGCTGCCTCAGACTCACACCCATTTCCATCAATCCCTATTATCTTTCCTGCTTTATATGTCAGCTTGACATTAACATAAATTTCATCCATCACGACAGTAACAATTTTATCCTCATCATTCAAAAGTTTAGACTTCTCCATTAGGAAACAGTTTTGAGAAGATCCAATATCACAGCCTTTAGAACCTTTTCTACCTAATAATTGACGAAGATATACATGATGAGGTAGAATCATAAGGTTAGTTTTACGAATGGACTTACAGGATCCTGGATATGAGTAAGAAATTGTGGCAGCCCATATAAGAAGCTCTGACGAATACTGTACATGACTTACTACAGACATTTCCAACTGTTCTAGAGCAAATTTAATTGTTCTACGTCTTACTATATCCAGATCACTGTCAAGGACCAAGGCACCCTTTAAAAGTTCACTAGGACAGAAATTCAGTCAGATGTGGAAACATGTTCATCACTGTAATTTGATAGATGACTCACCAAATTGTCCAGCTTACTCCACCTATTACACTTCAGGTCACTGTTTCCTTCAAAATGCAGTATCCACTTCAACTTCTCAGTGGGAACACACAGATTCTTATAAAATACTTTTACATCTAAGGAACTGGATACTTTGAAATACACATTCATTGATGGTACATCGTTAAATTTACCACCATCGTCTATCTTAATAAGAAGAACACTACCTTCACTCATCATTACTGTGAACGGGACCACCTGTTTGCTGTGGAGATTTCTTCTGAAGACTTCAAAAGATGGTATTAAATCCTGCTCACACCACCAAGCAAAATTCTTCTCCTCCCTGTCGATCACTTGTTGTAATCGTTCTTCTGGATTTCTCCTACCTTTGGGGAGTCTAATTGTATGGTAAGAAGGTTGATTTAGGAAAATTGTAGGAACTGCATCAGGAGATAATTTAGGAATTTTACGAGGGATACGAATAGGCTCACCATTTTCGGTTGGAAAGAGATCTTCACTAATAACAAATTTTGCTTCGAAATGTTTCACACATACAAAAGTTTCGTCTTTGACTTCCAAATTTTCCCGATGAATATGCGTTGTCCATTTCTCCCGTAAAATTCTATCTTCAGGAAATTTAAAAGTTGAAGTATCTGCAATGGTATAGTTCGATCTACAACCAGGAACGCAGCAGGAACGACCCATTTCGTGAAATGTTACAGTACGGCAATATGTACACAATTATATACTAATAATACCATTATATACACTCCTAACAATGCACCATACTAATAAACCGTTATAGATTACTATTTCACCAAATATGTACTTCATACTTCAATTACTCGATCAAAATAACACTTTAAACACAATGTAAACAAAGCCATGAACCAACCACATGTCTCCAACATTCGCCCACGCAAGCGCCATTTTCCTCCCAATCGATAGTAGTATTAAGGTCTGATATATTGTAGTCGGTCTTGCTTTAATACGAGTCTTGCCAATCTCTACACTAATTCTCGATCCCCATTCTTCGGAATTCTGATTTACTGTAAATCATGTTGAGTTTCAGAAGAAGTACAATTGAGTAATAGTAAAGGCTGTTTATGTTTCAATGTAGAACTTGAGATACGTATTTGGAAATTTACGATAGCTTAAGACTAGTGAAAGCAGCCAGATGTATTGAAATCCATTGCGTTCCTACTCTCAGTTATGATCAGTGCAATATGGTAAATAAAAATGTAAACAACCTAGGGTATGGTTTTAAAGCAATTTGTTGAGGAGTGTGAAAACAGGTATGTACTGAACCCATCATCAGGAGTCGCTAAAGACACACCGCTAAATAATTAATTGAAAGTTAACCGTCGCGACTTGACCAACACAATGTAGACAGCCGATTGATAATTAATTAATTAAGGCCACGGCCGCTTCCTCCCCACTCCCTTCCCACTCCTAGGCCTTTCTTGTCCCATCGTCGCCATACGACCAATCTGTGTCGGAGCGACGTTAAGCAAATAGCACAAAAAAAAAGATTCAGTCCTGATCCATTTGATGTCCGCTAGGCGGGACAAATGGTGACAGTACACTCTCTGTGAATAGAGAGCTGCCCCAAATTTGTGAGATCAGAGGGGAGGCTCTAGGAAGGTTTCGAGCGTGCCTGGATTTTTTGGAAACTTACATGGTAAATTAAACAATCGTTATAAAAAAAGAGCAACACACTATCATTCCAAATAATTCAAGTCAAATTAAAGAAACAATAAATTGTATTTTCAAGTAGATGAACCTTTGGTTGGACCATGAGAACCCAAGATCGAAGTGTGTTTCATACATTGCATCAGCTAAGAGTGGGGATGATTGCAACACAAGTACGCTTTACCTCATAGGATCCTTTAGAGCAGAGGAGCTCAGCTGGGCGCCCGTTGAGGACAGCCCAGTGCGACCGAGCTTCATTTGGAAGAAAATGGAGCAGTTGCATTCGATTGTGACTGCTAAGCTCTCCTCCACTACTCAGCGAAATGTTTATTGGGGTAAAGTATTTAAAAAAGACTCTATAATCGCAAGTAAACCGACTTCTTGAAGATATTCCTGTTTGATTTATACTGCGCTCGATATGAACGGTCAATTTTATTTTCGTATATTTATACATTCAAAAAACTGACACGTTATAATTTTTGTGTTACAAATTACAAATATACAGGGTTTAAGCATACGATTTACAATTCTTTGGATGGGATTGACAGTTTTTCCATTTAAAACAAGTAAAATTCCTGTTATTCGTTCAGCAAAACGATCTATATTTCCATAATTCAACAAGTTTACTGCTTGATTTCGCACAGTGTTGTAGTGTTATGTGACTTTCTCAGTTCACTGAATTTTTGAAAATAGTATTTAGTGAGGACATAAATATTTACTATCCAAGATTAAAGTACTGTGCAACTGTGTAAATGCATCTACCAAATAGATGTACAGTATGACTTCAAATAAATAACTTAACTGATGTTATCCCCAGCAAGCAGGATTGGATTGTTGGTGAGTTTATCGGATAATTTAAAAACCAAGAAATCACAAGCCACAGCTTATCCACCTGAAGTCGGTAATATGTTAGAAATGTTTCTAAAGCACCGCTTAAATTACAAAGCCGGCCCCGTGATGTAGGGTTAACGTGCCTACCTCTCGCCTGGAGGTCCCGGGTTCGATTCCCGGCCAGGTCAGGGATTTTTCTCTCGACCTGAGGGCTGGTTCGAGGTCCACACAACCTACGTGATTAGAATTGAGGAGCTCTCTGACGGTGAGATGGCGGCCCCGGTCTGGAGAGCCCAGAAAACGGTCGAGAGGGTGCGTCGTGCTGACCACACGGCCCCTCGTAATCTGCAGCTCTTCGGGCTGAGCAGCGGTCGCTGGGCAGGCCAAAGCCCTTTCAAGGGCATTAAGTGCCGTGGGGTTTGGTTTGGTCTTAAAGTACAATAGTGAAAACTGTAATTCATTACATACAGCACAAAAATATTTGAGGTTGTTACCCTGGCAGAATAAAATATCCAAGGCATGTAGAATACGGAAATTTTGGCAATATATTTGATGAGGTAACATATTTAATTGATCAAAGGTGCACAGAGAAAAGCCATCGCAAATGTGTCATGCTGGTCCATGAATAACCGGTGTAATCGCCTGACTATTGAATGCAGGCATGAAACATGCATGCATTGTGTCGTACAGGTGCCGGATGTCAGCTTGTGGGATGAGTTACATGCCTTTTGCACGGTTAATGCCGATTGTAGATGACGCTGAAGTTGTCTTCCAATTATATCCCATACGTGCTCGATTGGGGACAGATCGGGGCATCGAGCAGCCCAAAGCAACATGTCGACACTCTGTAGAGCACGTTGGGTTACAAAGGCGGCATGGGGACGTGCATTGTCCTGTTGGAAAAAAACCTCGGGAATGCTGTCCATGAATGGCAGCACAACAGGTCGAATCACCAGACGGACGTACACATCTGCATTTAGGGTGCGTGGGATGACCACGAGAGTGCTCCTGCTGTTATAGGAAATTGCTTCCCAGTAGTGTTGGCTACTGAATGCATGATTCGAAGCAGTGTATCGATCCATTCAAGTGTCCGAGTGAATCGATTCACAGGAAAGGCGAGCTCATGGCACACGATTCAGCTTACTCCCAGCAGACAGTGCTGAGTGGCGCACTCACTGGACGTTGACGGGGAGCCGAGCTTCCGCTGCAGCGAGACAGTGTATCATGGCACATCGAAAGAATCGTGAACGAGCGCGGATCAGTGAGACACATGATACACACGGCTCCTTATCGGCTCACTGGACACGCGGAGAGCCGAGCTTCCGCTGCAGCGAGGCATACTGTGAATCATGGCACATCGAAAGAATCGTGAACGAGCGCGGCTCAGTGAGACACATGATACACACGGCTCCTTATCGGCTCACTGGACACGCGGAGAGCCGAGCTTCCGCTGCAGCGAGACATACAGTGAGCCATGCTAGACTGAAAGAATCGTATGCTATAATGGACTCTCGAGCTCAGCTCATTTGAAAATAATACCCATTTGCATTCACTGTCCTCTTCTTACAGGGAGGTTTAAATAATAGATGGATTTATTTGCAGTGTTAAAAAGGTAGTCACAACATAATTCTGAAGTAGCTAGTAAGTAGGTAGGATATTAGGTTATACTATTTATTAGTTTAATGAATCTTAGTATTATAACTTAGTTGACATTTGACAGTTAAACTCGACTTTAGCCTGCCCTATGACTATGAGTCATGCTCATGAGTCATGGCCACTCAAAAGTACCTGTTTTATATTGGGAAGAACGGCTCAGTATTCTCTCAGTTCATATGTCACATCGTTGCACAAGACTTCAATCATATGTGGACAGACGCAATAACAGTATGTTGAATCAGAAAACCAGCGGGCTACTGTACATCTCGGGTAGCCTATACAAAATATGACGATTTAAAATAAATCCTCAGCTGATAGAAAAATACTTTAAAAAAAAAGACTGAGCGAGTTGTCGTGCGGTTAATATCGCGTGGCTATGCGCTTGCATTCGGGGGATGGTGGGTTTGAATCCCACCGTCGGCAGCCGTTAAGATGGTTTTTCCGTAGTTTCCCCATTTTCACACCAGGAAATGCTGGGACTGTACCTTAATTCAGGCCATGTTTGCTACCTTCCTAATCCTAACCTTTCCCACCCTGCGTCGCCGGAAACCTTCGATGTATTAGAGTAACTAGCATTTTTTCTAAGAAAGGAGTTCATAGTATGAAGACCAGATGGCAGCTGCGAGCACTGAATGCTGTTGCTGCTGTCTTACCAGCACATACTACACAGATGCAGTAGGAGCGGTGACCAATGAGCCGTGAATCGGATCACTGTATCGATTCAGTAATGTGAACGGAATCAAATGAATCGATTCAGTAAAATGAATCGAATGTCCCATCACTACTTCCCAGACCAGAACTCCCGGTGTAGGTCCAGTGTGTCGACGCCGCAGACAGGTGGAATGCAGGCGCTTACCTGGCCTCCTTCTAACCAACACATGGCCATCACTAACACGAAGCCAGAATCGGCTTTCATCGGAAAATACAACGAACCTCCACTCCATCCTCCAATGAGCTCTCGCTTGACACCACTGAAGTCGCAGACGGCGGTTGTTTGGGGTAAGTGGAATGCACGCCGCAGGGCGTCTGGCTCGGAACTGTCCTTCAAGTAAACGATTTCGACAGTGGCGTATGCTGGGATCAAGACGTGGGCTACCACAAGATTTTGGGTACCCCTTTTCGATGGTTGGTTTAGTGAACGTCTAGCCTTCAGCGTTTTGAGCTGCAGCCAGTATCCAACGGAGTAACTTGCTGTGTTGTCAAGGCTGCTTCACAAGCTACTGCTCTAGCCTCTGCTAAGGCCAATAATCAACCTCTGATCAGTGGAGATGGTAACCTAAGGTTTAGCAAATTAAAGTCCGGCTTCGTGGCTAAATGGTTACAATGCTTGCCTTTGGTCCGATGGCCCCGGTTCAATTCTCAGAATCAACCCTCTCATACTGTTAATTCCCCTTGCTTTGAGATTGGATGTTTATGACTTCTCCGCCATTCATTTTATCCTCATTAGAACACAATCAAGCCTATACAGATGCCATGCACCATTATTATTAAATAAAAATGTTGAATTTTACAGCGGTCGTACCCATCGTTCACTGGTTAATAATTAGCTTCCTCGGGAGATCAGTGGTTGTGTCCGACCCATGATCACGGGTTCTAATCCAACCAACAAACGAGAACACTACCTGAAAGATCGCATTGTATTTTAGCACATCTACCCATAAAAATAAAACTATATTACTCCTATAATAGCAGCAGTGCAGTGTCTGCCTACAAGGATGTAGAAGTAAACGGGAATGAAATATCAGCACGATATAATAAAAATCTTCCGGGCTATTATGCCGTGGTCCACTCCTCTCGCTTCTTCCAGACGTTTCGACTACTGCTGCGGTAGTCATCTTCTGCGGCGTCGTGTAGATACGCTCTCCTGTATCCCCCTGGCGACTGCGAAAGTTTTTTTTTGTTTTTTTTTGTTGTGGTCAAATTCTCGAGAGTCCCGAGGCGAACAGTAGGACTCTCAACTCGTCGGTTGCGTGGAAGTGCGAATAGCTCGCATCAGCACCAGCACGTACACATAGTGGAGGAAAAACTATCTGTCGATGACGGAACAAGTCCGCCATGTCAGAGCTGAAACCTCCTCTTCGCTGAGCTATTAGTTATCTATTTCTAGTGCTAGTGAGCAGGTGGTGTCATTGGTATAGGTTTGTCGGAGACAAGAAGAAAGAGCAAGTACGGTGTCAGAGGAAGGCAAGTTTGAGGATTAATATGGCGGCGATGTCTTGGCGGGGGGGGGGGCTTACTTGGCTGTCAACTGTTGGCAGTCGGGAGTGCTGGGTGAGGGCGTTGAGGTCAGGTGAGGGGTTAGCAGGCTAAGGAGGAGCTGCAGAATAGGGGAAGTGTCTTGGTTGGTCTGATACGGAGCAAAGGGGAGGTTGAGATGTGGTGCTGGATGGGTTTGCGGGGACAGATGTCTGGCGTGCCTGTAGTGGGCCCGGATGGCTTTCTTGATGAATGGGCACCCAGGAAACGAAGCAGCATGATGTCCCTCGCAGTTTGCGCACCTTGCCTGGTCGCGAGGTACCTTGCAGTCAGTGTGGCGGTGGGGGCCGCCACACCTATTGCATCTCGTAGAATTTTTGCACGACGCAGAAGTGTGGTGCATTTGTAGGCAGTTGTAGCACTGGATGACCAGGGAGGTGCGGGTACTGGGTGTGGGTAGAGGTGGGAGGGTGGTTGGTTTAGGGCGCAGGGAGGGCTTGGGCGCAGGCTTTCGGCGAGTTCTTCGTGTCTGGGAGGCCTTATCGACGTAATTTTGTGAGGGTGGATTTGGTTTGACGATGGGGTCCGGGGTTTGATGGCTGAGCTGTGACGATGGCTTGAGAGGAGAGGGGGGAGGGGTAGGTTTGTCTTGAATAGTATTTTGGTTAGCAGTTGGGTTGATCTGAATGGGGGGAGGGGGATGTTGGCAAGACGGAGACAATTTAGAATGACGGGAATCGAACTGGTTTGGAGAGGAGTGATAATCAGGTGATTGTGCTGAGTTTCTTCTATTGAAGCAATATGCTGGGTAGTGATTGGTTCTATGGCATTGAGGGCGGACTTCCGAATGGAATCTTGACTGGCAGTGGGGATGATAAGGAAACTGTTTAGGGAGAGAGGATGGGGAGAGGAGTTTCCGTTGATGTAGTGGAGAGGACGTTGTGGGCAGTTTTCTTCCTTGGAAGAGGAGACTTCTTCTTCTTCTTCTTCTTCTTTTCTTGGTTCTGGATTTCTGCTGTCCATTTCCATTTCCACTTCCACTGCGGTAGGAGACTCTTCTGTTGGTAGCGATGAGTTTTGTAGGATGGATTAGGAGATGCCTCTGGATGATAGACGATATGAGAGTATCGATACGGCTTTGCTTTCAGTAGGGAAAATGAAAATCTGATGATTTGTCTCCTCTTCCTCGACAAGCTGGATCATCGTGGTGGAAGTGCACAAGGCTGAGGCAATGGTAAGACGGTGGATTTTGAGTTTGGCAGGTGAGATGTCAAGGGGGGGATGACTAAGTGTTTTACAGAAGGCCTGGAGGGGGTGGGGTTGAATTTGATGGCAAAGGGAAGATTGAAGTCGGAGTATGGGCCCCAGCTACTCGGTCCACCGGGGATGTCCATACTGATATAAGAAAGTGACAGGAGGGTGGATAGAGTTTAGAGAAGGAAGGAGGCAGGAGTAAAGACGGGAGCTAGCACTAGCGGTCAAACTCCAAGGAGGACCAAGGCTGGGTGCACCCGGGGGGTACCAGTCGTGCCAGGTGTAGTTGTTAACCGGGTCGCGCCGGGACAAGTCACGAACAGGCACACACCGAGCGCAAGACAAAATAGCTCTTTTAGGACTGACAAGTTGCTCTTTCGTAGAACCCAGGCCCTATGGGCTAGCAGGCTCTAGGCTGGGCTGGACTGGAGCGTGTGGACGGCCGAGCAGCTGGTGCAGAAATGAGGGACCGCAGAAAGGTGGCCTCCCAGAGTGTATCCACGAAGTCGGACCGCGCTGTGAAATTCAAAGATGGCGGCCGTTGCCGGGCGACTCTTGATGCGGCTGGCGGCGAGCAAGCAGGGGCTAGCAGTGAGCAGGCGGCCGGTGAAGCGCTCCAAGCGGCGACGAGGTGGTACTAAAATCGTACCGTGGACTGAGCACTTGGCTGAAGAGGCAGGCGAGCAGACGGTTTACAGGAGCAAGCTCGGTGACTGGGACCTCTGGAGTTCTTGACTGCTCAGAGCATCGACTTGGAATGCTGTCGGATGTGGATGAAAGTTGTTTTTTTTCTAGTGAGATCAAGTATATGGGAGCCCCAGGGCGAAAAAATATGCCCTCTTACTCATCTGTTTCCGTGGTTACCTGATGAGGCAGAAAAAGTCGCGAGTTACCTACACTGGCGGGGGAAAAATCACTCTTTCCCACCGGAGAAGGTGGGGCAGAATTGAAACCCCCTCATCGCTGGGCCATAATATGATGTCAACTAGGAAGTGGGTCAGTCTTATTGAAACAGAATTTTGTACCTTTTAGTGTTTACCTGAACTTATGTCAAATTTGGAAAAGGCCGAAACTACAATTTGGAGTACAGGAGCCAAGGGCCGCGGTGGCGGTAACGTGTGGTTGGCTTCTTGGTCCTGATGACCCGTTTTAGCAAGGAAATCCCCGTATCATTCGATTGCGCCAGGGTAATCCGAGATCTTGTCATCCTAACCTGCTTGAAAATCTGTTGCTGAACAGTAGGTATTTGGAGATTCTGCCGAATCTTTAAGTTAGAGGTGTACCATGGTGAACCGGTCATGCGCCGCAGCACCTTGTTCTGGAACACCTGGAGTCGCCGAATGTGCGTCTTGGCCATGTAGCACCAGGCCTCACAGCCGTAGAGAAAGATGGGGCGAATGCACGCAAGGTACAAAGACCTCTTGATGCATCCCCCGAGGTGCCTATTCAGTAGCAGAGGGCGCAATGCTACCGTTCTGGCGTTGGCTCGCTGTAATGCCTGGTCCACATTCCATCTCCAGGTTAAGGCTTTGTCCAGGATCATACCAAGGTACTTGACACGGGTCAACCATGGCAGCTCAGTACGCCGGATTTTAAGATGACAAAACCTCGGACGCCGCTTCGAAAAGAGGATCGCCTGGGTTTTGTCCGGATTAATTTTGACCTTGTTCTTGGTACACCAGGATAGAAATTGGTTGATCCAGGCTTGCATTTTCGCCGTGGCATCACAATATCTTCGCTGAGCGGTATAAACTGCAATGTCATCAGCGTATTGTTGTATTTCTACACCTGCTACCTTGGGGAGATCGTTCACATATAGGGCGTACAAGGTTGGCGATAGTGCTCCTCCCTGAGGCACTCCTGCCAATAAGCGCCGAGGGGTGGAGTTCTCACCATCGCAGGTGACAAAAAACTGTCGATCTCGAAGATAAGATTGGAGAATTTTGACAAGATAGAGGGGGACTTTGTATAGTTCCCCCAGTTTCACGATTAGATTGTCGTGCCAGACGGTGTCAAAAGCTTTATCAACGTCAAAAAAATACCGCTGGCACGCTACGCCGTAATGTGAACGATCTCGTAGCATATTGGACCAGGCGCAATACCGCCAATGGAGCTGAGCGTTTGGCCCGGAAACCAAACTGCTCCGGTCTCAATATCCTACTGGATGCAAGGTAACTATTGAGGCGATTGAGAATAAGTCTCTCGAAAATTTTGGACAAGTGGGAGAGAAGACTGATAGGGCGGTAATTTTGCGGAAAAAGTCTGTCTTTCCCCGGCTTAGGAATCAGACAAATCTTTGCCGTCTTCCAGGCCGTTGGGTAATAACCCAGGGAAAGGCAGGCCGTAAAGAGGGCAGCTAAAAAGACCACAGCCCTGTAGGGGAGGGACTTGATTTCTTTAACGGCGACCCTATCAGCCCCGGGAGACTTATTCTCATTAAGTCCTTTAATACACCGGCGGACCTCCGCAGGTGTGATGTCAGTCACAGTGTCTCGTGGCGTCCTACTTTGCCTGAGAGCTGAAGCTTTTCGTTCAATCTGTCGGTCGGTACGGTCGTCATCGTGGCGGGTGTAGTGTACTACACACTGACTCTCGATCGAGTCAGCGAAAGCTTCAGCTTTCTCCAGGGGGGAGAAGACGAGACCCCGTTGGCCATGAAGTGCACGACGGGGCTCTCGTGTTCGAGTCAGACTACGAGTAACCCTCCAAAACTCGCGGTCTGAGTCGTTTTCTGTGAGAGTGCGACAAAGTTCTTCCCACTTTTCAATCTTGTGTTCCAGCAGCCGTTGGCGGACGACACGGGCAAGTTCCTGATATTCTGCCTTGTCATCTGGGTCGCGATAGAGTTGCCATCTCTTCCGATAAAGATTTTTAATCTTGATCAAATCCTTGAGGAGATCTGGAAGACCCTCCTCAACTTGGGGACTACGGGCCGAACGAGAATTTCGGGCAACTTCGTGGATGTGTTTCCTGGCGTTGAGGATCTTACGAGTAACATGCTCAACGGCCCGGTCAACATCATCCCGGGAGCGTATGTCGAAAGGTTTAAAATTTCGATCCACATGTTTCCTGAACTTGTGGTAGTCCAAGTTGACGTGAGAGATCGAACGAGTGGGCCCCTCCAGTCGCTCCCAGACAAGATTGAAAACAATGGGATTGTGATCCGAATTCAACTCATGGGGAACAACGAAATCAATAGTGCTGTTGTAATATTTAAATACTGTCACATCGATGACGTCAGGTAACCCATTAGCCGGGTATATTGTGGGCTCTGTGGGAGCACACACCTTGACGTCACTGTCTCTCATGTAAGCACTTAGTATTCTCCCCCGAGGATTGGCTACCCTAGAGTTCCAGTCGGGATGCTTGCAATTGAGGTCACCAGCCACTATGGTGGGTACGTGGCCAGGGTTTTCCAAAAGAGCATTTAGTTCCACCAGATTAAAGGGTGCATTAGGTGACAAATATGCTGTAAATATGCGATAATGATAGTCCCGATGTCGGGTTTCAATCCCGAGGGATTCCAGTACGGAGTGGGGGAGGGGGTCGAGGACGTGATGGGTAAGACTAGACTTAACCAGCACAGCAACACCCCCACCCTGCATCCCGACTCTGTCTTTCCGGTAGACTACCATATTCTTAATTTTGAAAGGCATATGCTCTTTTAGAAACGTCTCACCCAGTAGCATGATGTCTAGGTTATGGTCAGAGATAAAAGCCTCAAGCTCATACCTCTCACCGACAACGCTTTGACAATTCCAAGCACCAACCCTTAAGTCCATAGTCCGTGGCGTCTGTCGCGTCGTCTAAGGGGCTGAGAAATACCGCATAGCGGCATCAATCAGCACCATGATCTTGTCAAATGTGCTAGTGCACGTGCTCAATTTAGTCAGAGTCTCCCTCAGGATAGGGATGAGTCTCGAAAAGTCGATTTGCCGAAGCAAAGCAACGATGTCAGCTAAACCACCGAGGTCAGGGAAGGAGTTTCCAGTACTACTAGGGGAGGGAGTGGGAGCTGGTGAGGGGGCAGCAGCGCCACCGAAGAGGCTCGCGAACGAGACCCCCTCGGTCACAGGTTTTGAGGGTGGCAGTGCACTCTTCTTCTGGGCTTTAAGCTGCACTGCGGTTTTCTGTTTCGTGACAGCCTCTCGAAAGAGGTTGCACCCTCTCCACGAAGCTGGGTGTTCCCCCTGACAGTTCGCGCACTTGGCGGGAGCCTCCGGTTTGAGCGGGCAGGCCGCAGCCAAGTGGTTCTCTCCACACTTTACACATCTCAAGGGCATTTTACAATAGTTGGCAGTGTGCCCCAGTCTCTGGCACTTGAAACATTGGGAAGGTCCTTCCCTGCCTCGGTATGCCTCAATCTTTACCTTGGACCCACACAAGTACTGAACTGAGTAGATAGTTTTAGAGAATTCCTCATTTGGAAGCGTGACACTGATTACGCTTAGAGGGATAACCTTTTTGGTGGTGGCATCCCTTCTGGTATATTGGTATATATCCTTAGGTTGGTAGCCCAGCGCAATCAGGTCCTCCCTAACCCAATCGATATCAACTGTTGATACGATATTCCGGATTATGACCTTCAACAGCCGCTGTGAGGGCAGCTGGTGAGTGTAAAAATTTGCATTGGCGGTGTCGAAATATTTTATCAACAGTTGGTAGTCCTGCTCGTTATCGACATGATACTTTAGGGTGTCCTTGGTGTTGATGACCCGAAGGTCGCCAGAGTACCGCTGTCTCAAATATTTGAAATGCTGCTGATAGTTGGTCTTATCAAAGACAACTACCGGCGGCAGCGACTTTTTCTTGGCGGGGGGGGGGCCGTGGTGTCCATATGCTCGACCTCTCCACCAGGAGCGGTTGTCGTGGCAGTCCCATTCCCGTCACACACAGACGGTGGTGTCGCCGAACGGGAGGCGCTGGTCGAGGGGGCGGCCTCAGTCGCCGTCCGGGGAGTAGGCGACTGGGCAGGCACTAGTGCCTCTGGACCGTTGCTACCACTGGTGGGTAGGGCCGAAAGAGGTGCGTATGAATTTAGATCTCTATTATAAACTAAGGTTTGGCCATTGGCAGTCCGTTTCTTTAAAACATACCGAGGTTTGGATTTGCCTTTAACTTTCCGAGCCGTTTGCCATGGATTATCATTATTAGCAGCTTTGGCGGCAGCAAAAGAAGCCAATAATTTAGCCTGTTCTTCTAGAGTGGTATCTGATGGTAGTAAAGTAATCTTAGAGGTACTGGTAGCGGGACCAGAGACCTCCGTCAACTTTACCGTTCCCGAGTCCATGTCCGTAGCCGGAGTCGTCATCTGGGTAGCCGGGGCCCGTTTCCTCTTGGTGTCCCCGCCACCAGGCGGGGGACCATCCGTAGCCATGATTGGGTTGCTCACTCGGAGGGGTCAGCCAATCGCAGCGCGAGGTGAATGTCCAGCAACCCGCAACACACCGTACTCGCCCGTCAAACACTAACTAAGCGCGCACAACACACAGGTAGATCCGTACTCAACAGCAGTAAGATCGCGAATCGGCAAAAAAAGTTGTTTGGGAAGCAGCTGCATTTATATGTAAGTGTGCGGCCTCCAATTGGTTCACGCCGTGCAATCCGACATCTGATTGACTATCTGAAAGCACGACCTCCGATTGGGTCGCGCCGAGCAGCCTGACGTTTGGTTGGGTCGTGCCGAGCAATGGATCCTCCGGTTGGTGGACAGGTCAATCCCGGTGGATTGAGTAGCTGGGACCCTGATACCTACAGACATGGACCCTTCCATACACGCTAAGGCGCGTCCTTTAATCCTGGACCCGTCCCGGCCAATATTCACCACCGTCTCCGATACGCCCCCGCGCAAATCATCATCAACTTCCAAGCCCCCTCCAGATTCCGACTCACCTAAGCCTAAAAAATCCACCAAAGACCCCTACCGCAAACCTCTTTACCACTCTCCTCAGGAACTTAATACCTCATTCCTACCTCTGGTCATCCCACCCATGACGGATTTCCTTCCTCCCAATAAATTCCGAGAGCTCGTATCCATGGCTACAGCTTCTGTCTCCAAGCACATCCAACTGATGCAGGAACTTGAGAACGGTTACGTAATTATATTTACGGACACCGAAGATAGTTTTCAAACTCTTTGGAAGCGGCTTACTCACCATAAGCTGCTCCCATACACTTGCCATCTCAAAGCCCAATCTGTGGATGCGAGCACCCAAACTCTGTTCTCCCGCCTCCCTCCCAAGATCTCCAGACCCTCTCAGTCCGATATCACCATCCCTCCCGACCATCACACACCTACACTCACCAACACTACACCACCTACCGAACCCAGAAGTGAGACCTCATTAGCCTCACAACCGGCCAAGGTACCTGACTCCCCACCATCTACCGAGTCCGGAACCGAACCCGGAAGTGAGATCCCATTAGTCTCACAACCGGCCAAGGTCACTGACTCTCCACCTTCTACCAAGTCCGGAAGTGAGACCCCATTATTCTCTCAACCGGAGA
Organism: Anabrus simplex; assembly: GCF_040414725.1. Classification (NCBI taxonomy): domain Eukaryota; kingdom Metazoa; phylum Arthropoda; class Insecta; order Orthoptera; family Tettigoniidae; genus Anabrus; species Anabrus simplex. Next base: position 490,512,900 of record NC_090266.1, read on the forward strand.
AGGTTACACTGCACAAGTACACTCAAACCGGCAGCAGGCGTAACAAACCTGCTTACCGGTCAAAACCCCCACCAACACCCAACACTCACAGCACACCTACTCACCACCGCCCCTCCACACTCATCATACAGTGTTATAATTGCCTGCAACTGGGCCACTCTGCGGCTTCATGCACAGAGGCTACTAGGTGCAACAGATGTGGTGGTGCTCACCGCCACACTGTCTGTACGATACCCAAAGCCCAGGCGAGGTGCGCTAACTGCGAAGGCAGTCACGCAGCCTCCTACCCTGCCTGCCCTTACCTAAAGCGGGCAATTAGAGCACATTACAAACAGTCACAACACTTACACGCACACTCCTCTCACCCACCTCAGCCTCACCATCGCTCTGTCTCCACCTCGAACCCAGCTCCTCTTCCCACCCCAAATCCTGCCCTGCCAAGTCTCGACAAATCCACCCTCCTCAACTTACTCCTTATCCAAGTACTCTCGTCCCTTAACCAGCCCATGCCCAGCCGCCAGCTAATTATTAGCTAATCCCCCCCCCGCACACTCACCTCCCTGTCCCAAGAAGTCAACTCCTCATCATTCCCCCTGTAACACCTGCACCCCTTGGACTCCCCTAACTTCCTCCTATAATTATGTCCAACCTTCAAAATCACTTATGAAGCAACATTGGGAATGGTCACTTATTGGATGGGTGACCATCCACCTGATGTTGCCTCCCCCCTCTTCGTTGGACTCTAACCTTAGAGTACCAACGACCCCCCACTAACCCCTGCCCTACTCAGGGCACCTCTGGCCCCGCCTGGGGCCCAGGCCATATCCTGGTCAGTTCGATCCCCACACAACAATACCAGTTCACCTACACCCGTTATGTCCCTACTACCAAATTATGAAATAGCACTCAAGGCCTGAACCATTGGTCGACGGGCTAAAATCACTCATTGGTCCCTCGGGACCTCTGAGAAGCTGGTCTGGACTGTAATGTCCCTGATCTTAGTAAACTTCGGCCGTACGTTATATAAAGGGGTGTAGAAGGCCTTGCTGAGTTTTGCGAGGGAAAGCATGCTGCGTCGTTCCCAGGGTGCCCCTTCATCAAGAAGGCAATCAGGTCTCACTACAGGCACTCCAGACATCTACCTCAGCCGAGACATCCTCCGACACCACATTTCAACCACTCCACCAACCCGCCGCTTCTACCTTTCCCCCCCAAGCAAATCAAGACTCTTCCGCCCTACTACGACTCCTCTTCAATCTAATCTCTCCCTACTCTTCTTTTCAAGTTCCTGCCATGCCCACCCGACAGATCTTAATCCACTAAACTATCTCACCAAGTTCTCTCGCCTGGCCAATTCTTCCTACCATAAATGCTGCCTTCTTCTTAATTTTACCATCAACATCTCCCAGCCTTGTCCACTAGCACTACTTTACTAGAATTTTTAACAGTGCAGCGACGAGGGGTTTCATTCCTGACGTGGCGAACTTGTTCGTCACGACAGATCGTTTTTTCCCCGCTAGCGACTACGAGGTGATGTTTCAACCACGACGCTGATACAGATGAGTAGAGAGGCCGACATGTGCCTCGGGGCTCCCAAGTACTTGATATCAACAAAAAAAAAATATCTTGCTGAGTTTCGGTCCTTCCTCCTTTCTATTAAAGTTACCCGGATGTTTATGTATTTCGATTGCTTCCATGGAGAGACGGGCGGGAAGGTGGGATGTTGTGGCCAGTATGTCAGTATCCTCGTAACGGATCTCATGCTTTCCATCAAACAGTGCATGCTCCGCTACTGCTGATTTGTCGTATTGCCCCAAGCGACAGTTCCTTTTGTACTCCGTCAGGCGAGTATTGACACTTCTGCCAGTCGTGCTAATATAAACAGCTCCACAGCTGTACGGTATCCTATAGGCCCCAGTAGATGTTAGATGGTCGCGTGGATATTTGGCAGAACGTAACATGTTTCGTAGCTGTCGGGTCGGCTGAAAAATGGTCTTATCATTGTGACTTTCAAGGAGCCTTCCAATACGATCCGTGACGTCCCGAATATACGGCAAATAAGCGATACCTTTCTTTCTGGGACGTTCTCGTTTACTGATCGCTGGCTGTCTTCTGGGGTGGAGTGCTCTCCTGACCTCTTGTAGCGTGTAGCCATTGGTCTGTAAGGCTCGATCAAGATGCTGTATGCAATCGCTTAAGTGCGGCCAGTATCCAGTATTCGGGAGATAGTAGGTTCGAACCCCACTGTCGGCAGCCCTGAAAATTTTTTCCGTGGTTTCCCATTTTCACACCAGGCAAATGCTGGGGCTGTACCTTAATTAAGGCCACGGCCGCTTCCTTCCCACTCCCAGCCCTTTCCTGTCCTACCGTCGCCATAAGACCTATCTGTGTCGGCGCGACATAAAGCAACTAGCAAGATGCTGTAGTTCCTTCTCGATGTAGTCTGCTTCAGAGACACGAAGGGCGCGATCCACCAAGGTCTTCATCATAAAAATCTGGATAACTTTAATAGAAAGTAGGAAGAAGGACTGGTACTACCCCTTTATATAACGTACGACCGATGTTTACTAAGATCAGGTACATTACAGTCCACCAACCAGAGGATCCATTGTTCGGCACGACCCAGTCGTAGGACCTGCACTCCGAGGTTCAATCTGACGACAGACTGCTCGGAGCGATCCATTTAGAATTCATGCCCTCATATATTCAACATGGTGACATACTGCACGGCGTGAACCAATCAGAGGTCTTATGTTTTTTGTTTTTGTTGAGTTCAAGTAATTGAAAGTCCCGAGGCACACTTTGGCCTCTCTACTCGTCTGTAGCTGCGACGTGAAGACTTCAGGGAGTAGTCGCTGGCGGGGAAAAATCGATCTGTCTATGGCGGAACGAGTCCGCCATGTCAGAAGTGAAAACCCCTCATCACTGAGCTATTAAAAATCTAATAAGCTAGTGCTAGTGGGCAAGGCTGGGAGACATTGATGTTCGTTTGCAGTAGCAATAGAAGAGAGCAAGATGTTGTGAGAGGAAGGTTTAGCAAGGCGAGAGTCCTAGGTGGGCTGTTTTAGGGGACCAAGATTTGTCGGGGGGGCATGGCTGGGACTTGTAGTGAGGGCTGGTGAGAGATTAGGTTTAGAAGAAGTAGGAGTAGGGCAGAAGTGTCTTGGCTGGCTTGGGGAAAAGTAGGTGAGAAAGGCTGGGGAGTGAAGTAGTTGAGATGTGGTGGTGGAGCTCTTGGTTGGTTCAGATGCCTGGCGTGCCTGTAGTGGGACCTGACGGCCCTCTTGATGTAAGGGCACCCAGGGAACGACGCAGCATGCTGTCCCTCGCAGTTCACACACTTTACCTGTTCGCGTGGTACTTCGCAGTCAGTGTGGCGGTGAGGCCCGCCGCACCTGTTGCACTTGGTGGTATTTGTGCACGTTGCAGCGGTGTGATGGAGCTGCAGACAGTTGAAGCACTGCACGACCAGGGAGGGGCGAGGAGAAGGAGGGGACTTTGGCTGAGGGGCTGCTTCAGGGTCCGGAGTAGGCGTTGGAGCAGGTGTCCGGCGTCTTCTTCGTCGTCGTCTTCTTCTTAGCAGCGTCTGGGTGGTTTGATCTGACTTGGGGCTGGGCTCGAGTATCTTTGGTGAGGGAGGGGGGTGAGGGGGTTGAATTTCCGGAATATTTGGAGAGACAAGGTCCGTTTGACTTTCTTTGGTTTCAGTGGTAGGCTTCTGAATGCATGGAGTGGGATCAGTTTGCATGACGGAGTCTTGGGTGCTAGGTACTTGAATGTTAGAGTCAGCGATGATGGGTTCAGATGACATGATGACCGGGTTTACTAGAATCGGGGAGGGAACGTTGGCATGTTTAAGTCTATTGAGGATGGCCGGTATGAGTTTATTGCTGAGAGGGGTGATGAGGAGATGATTGTTATGTGTCTCCTCTATGACTGCTATATGGCTGCTTAGGATGGGTTCTTTTTTTTGTTGTTGTGATCAAATACACGAGAGTCCCGAGGCGAACAGAAGGCCTCTCTACTCGTCGGTTGTAAGAATTTCTTCTGTGAAGCCACTTCATCAGTGGTCCCGAGGGACCAATGATGTTTTTAGCCCGTCGACCAGTTAAAGGCCTTGAGTGCTATTTCTTAGTGGGATGGTAATTGACATAACGGTAGTGTGGAGTGTGGAGTTGTGTGGGGGATCGAACTGACCAGAATGTGGTCTGGGGAGGGTGCCCTGATAGGGCGGGGGTTGAGGGGTGGCGTTGGTACTCTAGTTAATAGAGGCCAACGAAAAGGGGAGCAGCATCGGGTGGGTGGTCACCCATCCAATAGGTGACCACGCCCAATGTTGCTGTCATAAATAATATTGGGAATTAGCCTAATTGTTGGGAGGAAGGCTAGGGCAGTCTGAGTGGGTGATGTTGTAACACGGGGTGAGGAGTTAAACGTCTGGGTGCTGGGTATTGCTTGAGCAGGGGGGGATTAGTTGATGATTAACTGGGGACTTGGCATGGTCTGGTTAAGGGACGTGAGTAGTTGGATGAGGAGAAGGTTGAGCAGGGTAGGGTTATCGAGACTTGGCGGGGCGGGGGTGTGGGTGGGTGCTGGGTTTGAGGTGTTGGTTGTGCGGAGGAGAGGCTGAGGGACTGAGGAGGGGTGTATGTGTAAGTGTTGTGCATGTTTGTAGTGCGCCTTGATTGCCTGCTTTAAGTAGGGGCAGCCAGGATAGGAGGCTGCGTGACTGCCTTCGCAGTTAGCGCACCTCGCCTGGGCTTTAGGTATTGTGCAAACAGTGTGGCGGTGAGCGCCGCCACATCTGTTACACCTCGTAGCCTCTGTGCATGAAGCAGCAGAGTGGCCCAATTGCAGGCAATTGTAGCACTGTGTAATGAGTGTGGAGGGGCGGTGAAGTGTAGGTGTCCTGTGAGTGTTAGGTGTTGGTGGGGGTTTTAACCGGGAAGCAGGTTTGTTACGCCTGCTCCCAGTTTGAGTGTGTTTGTTAAGTGTAGCCTTGTCCGGTTGTGAGATTAATGGAGTCTCACTTCCGGATTCGGTAGATGGTGGGGAGTCGGTAACCTTGGCCGGTTGTGAGGCTAATGAGATCTCACTTCCGGGTTCGGTTACGGACTCGGAGGATGGTGGGGAATCAGTAACCTTGACCGGTTGTGAGGCTAATGGGACCTCACTTCCGGGCTCGGTAAATGATGGAGTGTTTGTCTGTGTGCTCAGAGACCCAACCAAACGTCAGGCTGCTCGGTGCGACCCAATCACAGGTCGTGCTTTCAGATAGTCAATGAGGTGTCGAATTGCACGGCGTGAACCAATTGGAGGCCGCACATTTACATATAAATACAGCTCCTTCCCAAACAACTTTCGCAGTCAGCCAGCGGGATATACGAGAGCGTATCTACAGGACGCCACAGAAGATGACTACCGCAGCAGTAATCGAAACGTCTGGAAGAAGCGAGAGGAGTGGACCACGGCATAATAGCCCGGATGATTTGTATTATATTGACACCGGCCGTGAAAGCCTTCATACTTTAATACCAGCACTCTGTTATCTATGAGTATGAGGTGGGGAAGTATATACGATGAGTAACGCACATGGTTGCGACCTTTAGTACTTTAGTACTAGATCTAGTACTTCATGGTTATTTTAAGTACGTTAGTTCTTTTTATAGAAATTAGTACCTTTTACGGAGGTAGAGTAGAATGTCTTCTACTGCAGCAGAAGAACAAGAAAAAATTGATAACAACTTTCAGAGCCAAGTGGCTATCTTTTCACGTTGCATTCTGCGAACAGGTTTGTAAGAGGGTGGATTTTCGGGACCCTATTTCAGGAAATCTGTCCAGGTTGAACCTAGAAAATTGCAAAAGGGATGGGAGTTTCATTAGTATAATCCCATTAGCTACATATTTCCCTAATGTAATTACAGAAAGTATTTATGAAGTTAATGGTGGTTAGCCAAGTCCATAGAATCGCTGAAAGAAAACTAAGATTTATTACATTTTGGAATTTTGTTTTTGAAGTGAAAAATCCTGTAGGCAACTACAGCTTTCTAAATTTGACGAATTTTATGAAGGCATTCTTCTGCTGGAACAAAATGGCTTTTCTCCTGCTTTTAATATCAATATCATTAAATTGAGAAACAAACTCCAATCTTGCATGTTGAATGGGCTCCTTCTAACAAAGGAGAATCTAAAACAATCATCTGCCCAAAATGTTCACATTTCAAAACAGTTTGGCAGTGTTTTCCAAGGATTAAGAAAAGAGCAAAATATGAAATGCATGTTAATATATTCTGAAAGACAGTCAACTTTTGGGAAGATATGAAGAAAAAAGGTGTGTGTGTGTGTGTGTGTGTGTGTGTGTGTGTGTGTGTGTGTGTGTGTGTGTGTGTGTGTGTGTGTGTGTTGAACTGAAATGTGGGAGGATATTCATAGTGTTCATATTCTAAACTTGAATAAATGACTATCGACTGGATGTTAGGATGGTGGTGATTGAAACTGCAACATTGCTGCTTTCCACAATAAATATCAAAACCGGTAAGTTCAGATTATTACAAATTTCTACTTTAGTAAATTTGTATTTTTGATAAGTATACTTTTTCTATACCGCCTTTATGAATAATCCTACTCAATTGAGAAAAAGATTTAGTACTTTTTTTCCACAATCTAGTAGGTACCATTTTAGGGGAAAATTTAGTAGGAACAATTTTTTTCCCGGTTGCAACCCTGGTAACGCATGGTTGACAGTTAGCTGCGGCGATCTGACGGACCGAAGCCTAGCACACCTATCCCGCCCTGTCCCCACTTCTATCCGATATACAGCGGCAAGCCGCGCGGGGCGAGTTGAGGGGAGATGGACGAGAGTCTGGGCTGCAATATCAGTCTCCGATGCCTTACTCTCAGATATACGTGCGACGTTTTTTCTCACTGCTTTTAAGTGTTGTAAATGGAAGGATGTGTCAGATGCTTACATCATAATGTGTGTTAGTTTCCATCATTCTCAATTGACGTTTGGGCTTCACTGATAGCTTTGGTAGCCCTCAGTATACGCCACTGGATTTCGAACAGTTCATTGCGTCACTGCGGTGCCAACTGCCGCTCGAATTGCTGCTGAAGACACAGTCCGCTGCGCCACAGCCGCACGCCGAATACAGCGGTCCTCCCTCTCAGTGGCACCACGGGGACGTCAGGAGCCGGTCTCCTTGCGAGCATACTTTCTCATGACAATTGCTGCCAGCACGCATGCAAAGTGGAGACATTCCTGACAAGTCGTTCTGCAATAGCGCGAGAGGAAAATCCACCTTCACGTAGCCCTATTATACGGCATCGTTGAACCGCAGTGAGTTGTTGATACTTGCCTCTTCGTCATCCTAAACGCATTCTTGACCCACTCACAGTCACTCCGTCCAATCTCACAGGTAACTAGTGCCCTTGCACTGCTTGCTTGCTTCAATGCTTTCATTCCCCACCCTGAAGGGGTGGGGCGGGCCACCTAGAGGGTGTCGCCCTCTCTCTGGCCAAGAGATGCGGGCGGGTTGGGGAGATGTGATGGAAGAAGGAGGTGGGTAAAGGATGTGAAGAGTTAGGAGATGGGAGAGGATTTGCGTCTTGTCTAAGTGCTGGTATATATAAGACTTTATTGATATTTTGGTGAGTTTTACAATGCAGACTGATGGATGGGGTGATACAATTCTTAAAGATGAGTATGATGTGCCTTGCCCTTGCACAGTACAGACCGTATTTAAAGCAAACCTGATGTGCAACGTCATGGGGCCGCTACTAGCGCCACGTTAATGCTATTTGCGGGAAATTTGAATGAACGTCATCTTTCGAGTGACTAGGAGAACTTCGGCCAACCCTCACGGCCTGTGACGTAACCACAACGTCACTGTTGCTCAATAGCATACGTTCATCGCCTGCCTGCCCGCCCGCTTAAAACAGTGCTGTGCGCCTGCGGGACGAAATGCCCAGCGTGAGCGCCTCTTCTTTAGAGTGATGATAAAAATATGGGACCTAGAAATTCATGATGCCCGAAATTTCCAGTACTATGTAGACATCAGAATTGTGTGCGAAATCCATCAGATTGCAAAATTACAAATTATTGTGCCACATCTCGCTAGAGATTCCCACAAGACAAGGAGGTTATAAAAGCTTCGAGTAACTTGCGGTTAGACGCACCGACTCTTCCATGTGTGATTTGCGAGGCTAGACCTGTGACACTCTGATCTAGGATTTGCGTGTGCGATAAGGGATACTTTAACATTTTGCAGACGGCTAATTTCTCAATATTCATATAATCGGAGAGATAATTAATTCGATCCAATTTTATAATTTAACTTCAGTTTAACGTCGATGGTACAGATATTATTGTACTCTTTGTAAATTTAACTACACATTAACGTCGATGGTATTGATTATTAAACTCTTTCACAGTTTAACTTTGGTTTACCATGTTTAATGTTATTTTCGATTACCAAATTCAGTGATAGTTTTACTTTAGCTTACCAGATTGATGTTGTTGATTTTCATTTGATAGTTTACGTTGGTTTGCCAGATTGGTGATAGTGAATATTAAATTCAGTATGAGTTACCTTCATTTTACAGTGATGGTAGTGATTACCAAATCCAGTTTATTTTCATTTTGCCATGGGGATGGTAGTGTTTATTAAAGTCGTTTATTTATTTTTTGCCATAAGTTTGGTAGTGATTACAAAATTAATATCATTTATACATTTTTTGTTGGATAATGGTAGAGATTAGTAAAGATACATTACGTTATTTTTCCAGCGATGATGGTGTTGATTATTAATTTCAGTTCTGACTTATGATGCTAATCATAGGGGTTGACGTTTTCCTTTATCTTTTCTTTGTTTTCGTTCATAAACGGTGTGTTAAATTAATTTAATTAATATTCATGATTGCTTATTGAATTTTTCATTTACAATTTTATTATAACACTAGCATTTGTAACCATTTTTGCACGGTAATTTGCAGTGGATTTCATGTTACTTTCAGAAATTTATGCGAAGTAAAATGGTTCTATTCACACGTTTAATACGACATGGTAAAATGATATTTTCGTACGAAAGCACGTGGCAGTAACGTGAAATATGATGAAGCTGAACAGAGTCAAGAGAGAATGATGACGATTTCCGAATTTAATATGTTCCTGGTCTGAAGTTGTGCGAAATTCTTCATGGTTTTCAGGTTGCACTCTGACCACTGTCGTGGAGCTCGGGCACTGATGATACCTCCTTTATGCACCCACCCCGTAATCCTGTGGGTCTCCGGCGTTAGATCATCAGTGTCGCTTAATGGGTTATAATCAAGTGGGCATCAAATATAAAATAACTTAGCGGCATGAAGGGCAGGAGAAGACGTGTATCGTGTAACTGAATGAGAACAAAAATTTCTTTTAAGTTTAAAATAAATCAATGTGGTTTATTGAATCGTGATGATGATGATGAAGAATGATAAACATATAAAGGCGAGTTCAGGAATCGTTTTTTACATTGTTGTGGATTGTTGAAAGTACAGAGTGAACAAAAAATGCCGCAGTTGGAGGTCGGCATGCGATTCCTCATCCCATTGCAAGACAGATGTTTCTATAGCCAAATCGGATTTGGTGCTGTTGGAAAACAAGTCGAAAACGAGAAGCTGGCAACACTGTCACGTCCTGCAGTGCATCAGAATGTAATAGAGAAACGTGCATCATCCCGCTCTACCGTACCCGCCGTCGCAGCTCACTGAGTAGACGGCTGGGTTATCAAACCCACATGCACCATGGAGCTACGGCTCGAATCTCCGTCAGGTTTTTTGTGTGTGACGTCAGGTCCCTAGTTCCAGTCGTGTAACTGCGTTTGTAAGCATGACAGCCTGTTGTCACATGATAATAGTCAAACACATGACAGTATGATCAATTCAACTGAATGCATGAGTCGACTAACCACGCAGTGCACAACCACGTTCAAACTTATCCTCCTAGTTAGGAATCCATTGGTGAGTTCACGCATAATTGTCAACAGACGGATGTCATTTCGATCGTATTCTAACCTAGTCTGTGCTTATTCATAGGTAAATAATTGAAGGAAAACTTAATAAATTCACTAAACACTTCATAAAGCTCAACTTGGGATACTATGTCCACATCAACATGACCATAATTATACTCACGAAGAACAACAACTACTACCATCATTAATTACCAATCTCACATTATCACTTTCATTAAATAACTATTGTTTCACACTTTAAATTAATATCGCATTTCAATTACCTTATATATATATATCTCATCCTATTCTCACTCGACGTATCTCTTACCTTCATCATGGCTTGTGAACTTACTTATTCCATTACAGCTTTGATTCCTTCATAATTCCAAAAATAACATTACCACCTTCATTTATATGGCAAGCACTTCATATGAACGATCTCTATCTTACTCTTCTTCAGTCATATACCATCACTCACATACCTAACTTCCATTCTGACGTTGTGTACAATTCACCAATACATTAAAGAAACTAACCTTTCTCACACTATATTGACAGTATTTCGAACGTAGGCTTTCTATCACTGACTGACTTCCTACATAGGGATCTGACGTTTCGGGTGTGAAGATTATCTCACCACCTTTAACCTAACTCGTAATCCACTATTCGTATTTCATCATTACTTTCATACAGAGTAACTCCGCACTTTAATAAAAGGAATAGGGCTTACATGGTCTACTTTATATGAAGACTCTGCCTCAAAATAGTAACTCATATGCCTGCAGTCAGTCATCAGTGATACTAGATATCGCCTAAGAAATAACCCTAAAGTTCATCTCACATGAGAAGAATCTTATAATTAGGAAATGTATATGAAGGTGTGGTCCTGTCAAGTGCATGTAGGGCGGCTTCCTGATGGAGTACACAACGGCGAATACGTCGATATGCTTTTAGTGTTGGGTGCATCAGATAACCAAGCTTCTGCGGCTGCATGTGAGTATGCAGCACGGTACGCTCAAAGGCGCCAATCTGATAAGAATATTTTTCGTCGCCTTGAGCAACGCCTGCGGAAAACCGGTAATCTTTGTCCACAAGTAGTGGAAGGAGGTCGTGTAAGGACTAGACGTATTCCACAAACAGATGACGACATTCTTGAAGCCGTTCACCAATCATCTCGGCGAAGTTCCCGTGATATTGTAAGGCAGTTCCAGGTATCTCAAAACTGGTTGTTGATGTGTCGCATGACGAAAAACTGCATCCATATCATTACACGTTAACTCAACACCGGCGGCCAGAAGACCGCACTCAACGAGTAGCGTTCTGTGAATGGCTTTTGCAACAAGTTGAAGATAACGAACATTTTATAAAGAACGTGATATGGAGTGACGAATGTAGCTTCATTCGGGAAGGCCTTTTCAACCATCACAACAGCTGTTATTGGTCTGACCACAACCCACATGTCACCCATGAACGTGGCTTTCAGGCACGCATAGGCATAAACCTGTGGGCTGGAAAAGTGAGAGGAGTGCTTTTAGGCCGGACAAGATGAATGCGCCCCGCTATCGTACGTTTCTGGCCAATACTTTGCCTGACGCTTTAGAAAATGTTCCACTTGGTGTTCGGCGACGGCTATGGTTTCAGCATGATGGCGCACCGCCACACTTTGGAATGACGATGCGTAACTGGTAAACTGAAGCATTTCCAGGGAAATGGATTATGCGTGGAGGTCCAATGTTCTGGCCTCCACGTTCCTCAGACCTTAATCCACTGGATTTTTATTTGTGGGGACTCTTAATGGAACATATTTATAGTACTCCACCCATGGATATACAAGACCTAATAGCTCGCGCGGATGCTGCATCGGCAATGGTGGATATAGGTGTGTTGCGTTGGGTCCGGCAAAGTATGCTTCAGCGAGTGGCGAAGTGTTTGCAAATGCAAGGTGGTCGCTTTGAACATCTGCTGTGAAGTGAACGTTGCTCGTAAGTGTACGTACCGGCTCTGTGAAGAAAAGACTGGACGTCACACGTACACTGTGGAATTATTGTGCGTAACATAATGGGCCATCCAGTGTAGCCTACCTACTGTATTGTATTGTGTTTCCTTGCACCGCATTGGATAGAGACGATGTTACTGCATCCACTATTATGTTCTAAGTATTGGCTTTATTTGTGCCATGGGCGAAACAAAGTGGTCGTTTACGTCTGTAAGAAGTTCATGCTATGTTTGAATGTTTAAATAAGGGTAACTGTAACGGTAAGACAGAACATAGTGTATTGTATAGTTGAGGTGTACATTGGATACAATTTGATACATTAACTGAAAAAGAATTGGCGCGAACGCGACTCGAACATCGGCGCGTACGCATAACCGGCATTTATGGCATTACCTCGTCTCACTGAACTAATGAGAGAGCTCCGGCAGAGCGCCGAGTTCATATGACCTGTGCGTGGCCACGCCGTTACAGTGTTGCCAGAGCCTCGTTTATTAACTCGAATTTCTATTAAACCTATTGGTAGGACTAGGTTTGCAAGATAAATTTTGTCACGAATTTCGACGAGGAACCGCATGCTGACCTCCACGTGCTGCATTTTTTGTTCACTCTGTATATGTTGTGGTATAAGACTGAGTACTACCATATTATATCGAAATAAGTCATGACTTCACTTGTACGGAATACTTAGCGTTCATCACTGAAGCTATTCCCTAAACCGAGCTCGATAGCTGCAGTCGCTTAAGTGCGGCCAGTATCCAGTATTCGGGAGATAGTAGGTTCCAACCCCACTGTCGGCAGCCCTGAAAATGGTTTTCCGTGGTTTCCCATTTTCACACCAGGCAAATGCTGGGGCTGTACCTTAATTAAGGCCACGGCCACTTCCTTCCCACTCCTAGCCCTTTCCTGTCCCATCGTCGCCGTAAGACCTATCTGTGTCGGTGCGACGTAAAACAACTAGCAAAAAAAAAAGCTATTCCCTAATTACACTGGGCAAACAACATAATAATACTCAAATGTAAACAAATCTGAGTGACACCTTGTACCGTACCTGTCTTCAAAATAACCCGGCCTAGTCGCGGAAGAACGCATGGTTACCGTTCGATAAACAAAATGGGCAAGGCTAATTAATCTAATCGCTCCAAGAGGTAAATACCGTAAGTACATTAACAGGAAGACGGGTACATAAATCTCGTGAATAAGAGAAAGAAATCGGGTAAAATGGATTTATTAATCTAAGACATAAACATCAGTCACTAACACCACGAAATATCAAAACATAGGCCTGATGGCCAAATAAAAAAATATGTGCCGCGCACATGTCTATATTATTAACACAAAAATTTATACACTTGGGACTCGGCCCTAATAACGAAACACATGACTTGGGAGTGACTTCGGATGATTACATTTATTTAAATTGAGTTGACGCAAACTTCGCTTATATGTCATATTCCCATTGGGATGCGCTTGGTTAAGTGCCTCTACATGACCTCGGTGGATTGTTAATCACACTAGTAATCGATCCACTATATACATATTATATTGTTAATAATAAAAACAATTCAATTACAACGCTATTCCTTGCTGTACTTATAACTACACAGACTCTAAAGTGCGACCGTCCGCACGCAAATTGACTGCATGAATATCCAGCGACCTCTACTTAGCTATCGAGCTAATTAAATTCACAAAATAATTTAATACAACGCTGATTACGTTGACAAATATACCAAAGAAAGAAAACAAACAAATATCAACCATCATATCTCACACAATCACAATTCAAGCCATAAAGGCTTGAAAACACATATAAATAAAATGCCACGTTTGGGACCTGTAAATAAAGACATGAATATGCACAAAATCTCCACATGTGGTCATTAGGATCTCCCACTGCTGGCAGACACATGGCTTGCTTCCAGAAGTAAGATACAAGTTCACGACATGACCCGCACATAGTATTCACTACTCAACCCATTATCTTAGACCGTAGTAGTCCTGGTAATCAATAAATTTCTTTCTCCAACTTCACCTTCACTCATATTATTCCTCTTGTCAAGTGAGTGTCAAGAGATAAACCACATGGCCCAAGTAACGTTCCGTTGTTACATAACCAAGTATTCCTTCTTTTAGCAGAGACTTATTACTAAAAAGGACATCACACAGTATAAATAAATTACCAAATCACGACCAGCTCTTTTGAATCATCTTGCGGTATGATAATTGTTTCATTGTAGAGGACGAATTTGGTCATGCTGATTTAAAGATGGCTCCCATATTTCGATGCGAAAAAATGTACCTCTCCCACTCGCCAGCACCCTGAGGTAGGGATGACTTCTCCTTATATTCAGCTTCGGGATTTCCCTGGCTCGACCACACTCGTGGCGTCCCAAGCTACGAGTTCCCGCGAACTCGCTGCCGGACAAAGAAATAGGCGTCCCCATAATTACCAGTCCTTGGTTCATGTCCCTGTCGGGAACACTTAATATCTCTCATAGAAAATAGTAAAATGGCTCCTTAGCTTTTCTCGTTGCCCACTTTGAAGTGACAAGCACGATATGTCCCACGGGACATGGACTAAAAATTCAATTTTTCGGATTCATCTGCATAATTATCCGTCGTATGGTAAATACGTACATAGCATAAAGGAACGGAAATAACATATTCTTAGACGTTTGTTGGATACAGTCTTTTGATAGACCTAATGTTAACAAAAATATTTGAGAATAATCTTCCCAACTCCATGTGATTACCATGACATATGCACCTGATAACACAATCCTGGATGAGTAAAATCCAATTACGTAGCTTGGTTGAAGTAAGTCCGGTAGTTTTCCTCTTTTAGGAATAGACAGACAGACAGACAGACAGACAGACAGACAGACAGACAGACAGACAGACAGACAGACAGACAGACAGACAGACAGACAGACAGACAGACAGACAGACAGACAGACAAGGGAAAAGTTCTACCTCACGTTACCTAGGCGTTCAGTTATTTTAGGTGGGGGTAATTTTAAAGCCGAAAGGAATATGTCGCATCCTCTGATTTTCTCCTATTATGGATCCTTCATATAATTGTACATCTTCGAGGTGTCCGTCATTGGCTGCAGAGCATAAGCCCGCAGAAATAGTAATTTTTTCCGTCATTTGAAGAGTAAGTGAAATTATGTACAACATGTATTTAAAATGAAGGGGCGTTTCACATATAGCCTACAGATTTTTACATATAATCAATAGCGTAAGAGAAAATTGAAAAAAAAATCTTCTTGTCTTACTATAAACTCCCAGTGTATTCGGTGATTTTTGAACGTCATATGAAAGCCTGCTCCTGGATGAGTAGTGGTGGTGATTATTGTTTTAAGGGGAAGTACAACTAGGCAACTATCCTCTATATAACACTAATCAGAGGGAAAATGGAAGGGTTCCGACACTTCCAAAAATGAAGATCTCGGTCAAAGAAAGACAAAGGCCACGATAGGCGTGAAAATGAAAGACTCCCTAGCCCTCGGAAACCTAATAGCGTCGGGGTCGGAAAAGAACAAGAGTTGACCATGAAAGGTCAGATAGGATAGATGAAAGTGAGGAGCCTGCCACAAGTAAGTGGAAGAAATGCAAGGATTCAGCTAAGGGCCCCGTGGTCGCCAACCCACGTTCCAAAGGCCAGAGCCCCTGGGACTTCTTTTAGTCGCTTCTTACGACCGGCAGGGGATACCGTGGGTGTTATTCTACCACCACCACCCACAGAGGGATCCTGGATGAGTAGGCTCTAGATATGAAGTTTGACTGAGATATAACCAATAGTGTAAGAGAAATTGTAAACAAACCTCTGGTCTTCCTCTAAACCCCCAGTCTATTTAGTGATTTTAAAATGATATGCATATTTAATCATGCTCCTGGATGAGTAGACTCTAAATATGAAGTTTGTTCTAGATATAATCAACAGAGGAAGATAAAATGAAAAAAAAAATCTTCTGTTCTTCGTATAAACCCCCGGTCTATTCAGTGATTTTTAAATGATATGCATATCCAAACCTGCTTCTGGATGAGTAGACACTAAATATGAAGTGTGGTGGAGATACAATCAATAGTGTAAGGGAAAATGAAAAACCCCTCTTCTACTCTTCTTATAAACCCCCATTCTGTTCAGTGATTTTTAAATGATATGCATATCGAAACCTGCTCTTGAATGAGCAGACTCCAAATATGAAGTTTGGTCGAGATATATTCAATAGCGTAAGAGAAAATTTAAAGAGATTCTTCAGTAATTTATAAATGATGTGTATATCGAAATCTGCTCCTGGAGGTTTAGACTCTAAATAGGAAGTTTGGTCGAGATCTATTCAGCCGCTTACCCGTGATGGCGGAACAAAGAGACAAACTGATAAACGGACAGACACACAGACACCAAAGCTAAATACTACTGATACGATCTCCAATTAACCTGAAACGGATAAATATATAAAAATTTGGCAAATACATGACATTACAGAAAACGGATCCCCTAGAATTTTATTTGAAAGATAACCTACAAGTTAGTTGTTTATTAGCCTCAATATTAACTATAATTTCGTTAATTGGTTTTGTGGTTCAATGGAACATATAAAGTAAATGCATTTTTAAAATGGTCAATGTAACATGTTTTAATGGTGTCTTATTGTGACGCAACATGGTGCGATCAATTTGTTTTTTGAATTTTACAATATTCAGTGTTATTGAACTTTGGAGCACTATTCCGTGTAATTACTTTTTCGAATTGTAGAATGGTCGATTCAAATAAAACTAGAGGCTGTTTTTACTCGATTACGGGTCCATTCGGTAGCTGTGGTATCCTACGTGATATTGATAATAGGTGGATAACCTTAGTTAAAGAAAAACTCAGAGTCCGGCCACGAAAACTGAATTTTCACGGGTCAAGTGAATCAACCAACCGTGTTTTTTGAAATCCGATGTAATAATTTTCATGTTTAATTTTCCTTTATTTCCTTTCTTTCATAAAAACGGTAAATTTAAATTCGAATAATTCAAGAGTAGTAACGTATAGGTTTGCTAAGGAAGTCCTAGGTTTAGTTCACAACTCATATAAAATTATCTGTCATCTGTTATGTAAAATTTTCCTTTGGTCATTGATGATTCACATCATTCGTTTAACTTCCATAACTTTGGTTTCATGATAAATAAATTACATTTTCTCTCTTATTGCATTTTATTTCAAGTAAGGTAGATTTCCTTTTAGCATATTATAACACGTCGATTTACATAGACGGATGTAAGTGTTCACACAGAGGCCCATTGACCCATTAGTGAGTATAAAATAGGCACCGTAACAAACTGCGTACTTTGTTTGGTCCATCACGAATTGAAACGATACATTATACTGCACCCGACAGGGACCTTTGGTTAAGACTGGTCATTTAAATTGCAGACGCAATGCTACTTGTGGAGAGGAACATCGAAATTAATTAATATCTATATCATTGAGACCGATAAAATAAGTCTACAAAATTTTTTCTAAAGAATTATATTATTTGCGATCTATTGTGCAGTATCTTTCTTTGTCCAGCGGGGAGCCCGCAGCAGAGTCGAGCCTGTGTAGTCTTGGGTGGGGCTGCAATCGGTGGTTCACCGTGACGTAACTTGAGAGAAGTCATCCCTACCTCGCGACCAAGAAAGTGAGGGGAGGAAAACTTTTTCGAAACGAAATATGGGAGCCATCTTTAATTCAGCCTAGCCAACTTGATTGTTTACGATGTGAAAATTAATGAAAT